>NC_025999.2:64665712-64726346 GCF_000442705.2 Elaeis guineensis
TTTCAAAATAATTTTGAAATATAACGCAGCAAAATATGTAAATTAAATAATTTAATATATAAATATATATAATTAGATTACTAAACTCTATAATTAAAACTTATAACATGTCATATTATTTTTATAAATTAAAAAATAAAAGCTTTGGTATTGATCAAATCAATATCCTAGATCTGAAATAGTTTCAGATCTCAAACCTAGATCATATCTAGAAAAGAGAAAAGATCAGATCTCTTACCTTCATACGGGTCGAGAACTCTATGGTTGATTTTTTTTGTTACCTTTAGAGCCACACACGCATCCAGCCTCTACAGGTGATCCACACGAGGCTGCAACAAAATTGGAGGTTCGTCGAACGAAGATTCGCTTGAAGTGCTAGCTTCTTGCAGATCCCTCCGGATGGTTAATCTATAAATATTCTTTGGATCTCTTGGATATTCTAAGAGATGAAGAATATGAGGAGGAACAAGGGAGAAGTTAAACCTTTTGATCTTCCTAAAATCAAAAATAATATGTAAAAGAAAAGAGTCCTAAGAGAAGACAGATCTTCTCTTTCAGTATATCAACGATTGATGTCCTAAAACATTTCTATGCTAGGATATGAGAAGACCTTCTTCTCTAGATATTTCTCTAACTTTTAAATCTTATGATATCTAATTTTTCACATAAAAAAATCTCATGATTTATAGAGAAGAAGGGTTCTAAAGGAAACCTTAAGAAAAGACTTTCTTTTCTTCTTCTTCTCTCATCAGAACATGATCAGATCATGTCCAAAATTAGATCACCATGTCCCAACTCATTGGAGCATGAATCCACCATGCCATCCCTCTTTCTTTCTCAGATTTTTATCACATAAAAATACAAAATAAAGAGGAAATAAACTGAAAAGAAAGACAATAAGAGAAAAATATCTTCTCTCTTACCTTTTGTTTCTACAAGACATCAACTTTTGATCTCTTGATAGAAGACTCTTCTCCAAAGAATTTGATACCTCAAACCACCCATTCCATCCTCTTCTCTCTCAGATTTTATCACATAAAAAACACAAAAAACAAAGAGAGAATAATATGAAAGAAAAATAATGAGAGAAGACAATCTTTTCTCTTACCTTTCTCTCTACAAGATATCAACCTTTGATCTCTTGATTGAAGACTCTTCTCCAAGGATTTTAGTGCCTCAAACTACCCATGCCTTCCTTTTTCTCTTCTACTATTTTTATTTAAAATCCATGAATTTTTGACTCTTATTTGATAGCATATGGGGCAGCAACTTTTTATATGGTAGACTAGGTCATAAAACCTAGTCTAACAAGAAGTCCATGGGGCATCCAACTCTAAGACGCCCCCTCCCTCATAAATTTTGTGGAGAGCATGAAATAACTCACAAAAGGGGCTACAAAAAGAAGGGATAAGCTTGGAGAAAGTTGGCACAAGAGAGGAGAGAAGAGTCCTTGTGAAGAAGGACTCTTTCAAAAAAAGGATAAACCTAAACCACTTTCCATAATTAGCCAAATCTCTTTCCATATTGAATCAAATCAAATCTGATTCAAATCTCTAGAATAAGTGGTGTGAGATAACATTCTTTAGATATGGATATCATAGAAAAATATCTGGAAATTAATTAGTGGGCGTGGGCTTGAGATTTCTTAGGTGGCGCAAGAGAAGAGATGGAGTCCTAGTCTAACTAGGATTCTTATGTAGATTAGGTCAAACACTTTGATCCCAATTCAAATTAATTACAACCTAATTAATAGTGATCTTAGTCTAACTAGGAGTCTAATTAAATCAAATTAAACCATATTTAATTCTGATTTAAATTCTAACTTAATTAGGAATTAGGTACATACAAGTCCTAGTCGAACAGGGACTTGTTCTCCCTTGCAACTGGCTTATCCAATAAACCAATTAGATTTAATCCAATTAAATCCAAACTAATTTTAATTGAATCAAATTCAATTAGACTTAATTTCAGCCCAATTGCTTAATTAGATTGAGCCTATTAGCAATCCAATTGCTAAGTGATCCTCCTGCAACACTTGCATTAGGTCAAACATCAATCACATTAATCATTTAACCTTAGAACGATCCTCAATCATCGATTAACCATCTGATTAGGTTACAACCTCTTATGTGTATGATCCTATAGGTTTGAACCTAAGTTGATAGCATAGGAACCAATTTCTGCACCAGTCGAAGTAACCATCTAGCAATGGTTCTCGACGTCCAGATAGGTCGAATGTATGCAAAGCAACATTCTAAGAATCCTGACCCATAGTTACCGTATAATTCATCTTTTTGACTAATAATGCTCAAGACGACTTTGAATATGCTGTCAATCACTTATATAAGTCATCTCTATTGTGTCTCAAAATTTTGCAAATCTCGTGACTCCTCACGAGGATTACCCAGGCCTAGGTTTTGCTAAATTGAAACACAGCGAGACATTCTCTTCCTGAAGTTAATCAGGAGTGGTCAATCCCATCTTGTCTCACACACCGACTTCACAAGTACTTGACTATATACAAAAATTTTTCGAACCTATATTAAAAATACAGGCAGTCCGGCACCAAAGCACAGCTAGTTACTTGCAAGTCACCGTAGTGATCTCAGGTCGGAGGTGTTGGAAATAGTGTCCCAAAGCCAATCGTCAGTCTGTTGACGGTTGTGCTCCTTTTGTATTAGTACATAAATTATAAATAAATAAAAGTTATTTTGATATTTTTTTCATCACAAATGTTTCATCTTCTAATGAACTCCTGTGTTGTGGTGAAGTCCTTAGGACTATTTAGACTCGACAAAGGAGGATTTGTCGCTTAGTCCTTAAACATGTTCGCGACCAAATGATACGTTGTTACCAAGGATGACAATATTTATCGAGCATAGGTCATTGTGTGCCATATGGGTTGGTTGTCCTCATAACCAAAGAGTGTGGAGACACTCCTATGGCATACAGGTGAGATGTAATGGTACATCTGCACTGAACGTGACCAACTCCAGAGCTATTTCTGCTGTCAAGATTTGCTCCGATGGGATATGGGTATAAATGTCCCTCCGACCTGAGACCGCCACGGTGACTTGCAAGCAACTCACTGTACTTAGGCACTGGACTACCTGAATTTCTAATTCAGTGACGGAAGGCTGCTGGGTGTAGTCAAGTACTTGACTTGTCGGTGCGTGTGTCAAGATGGGATTGACCACTCCAGTTTAGGAGCTGTGTACAGTCATGTTTTAATTTAATAAAACCTTGGCCAGGGTAGTCCTAGTGAGGAGTCACAGGACTAATTGAGTTGAGCACGATTCGGATGATATCATCAGGGTTGACAGTTTAACCCTGAGTCGTCCTAAACACAGGGGTCAAAAGGGATGAATTATATGGTAACCATATTCACGTAGGTTCTGAATGTTGCGATTGCGATTATTCGACCTATTCGATCATCGGGTACCATTGCTAGATGGTCACTTCGATTAGTACAGGAATTGGTTCCTGTGCTACCGGCTTAGGTTCGAACCTGCGGGGTCACACACATTAGAGGTTCCTTTCTGATCTGATTGCTGATTATGAGTCTTATCTGTCTGGGACTCTATGATTGAGAATTAAAATTCTCTGATCATGAGTTCCACACATTTTGGGTACCGGGGTCAAAATTTTGAATTTTAAATTTTGAATTTGAAATTTGAACTCTTTGATCAGGGTTTCATATCGATGGTCTCTGATGCCTGATTGCCCATCGAATTTGGACTCAATATTTATGAGAGGTTTAATTAGTGATTTGATCACTAATTAACTCAATTTGATTGAGTAATTATTTTTGGATCAAGTCCAATTGAATTGGATTCAGTTTGGATTGACCCGATTAGGTTAAATGTTGACCTAATCGCTAAGGTGGTTTAGTCCCTGATTTGATCAGGGGTTAGGTTTAGTTAATTCCTGATTTGATTAAGATTTTATTGAGCCTAATTAAGCTTAATTAAGTTAGATTTAATTTATTCTAATTGTGCTTAGCCTATTTAGATTAGGTTGGCTCAATTAGGTTCAAACCACCTTGACTTTTCTCCCTGTGCCACCTCACTTCTTCTGTGCATATTTAAATTCACGAGAAGCAACTTCTCGTGAATTTTCTCCATGCAGAAGCCATCCCATGCCCACCCTTGTGTGCCAAATATCTGGATAAAAATAAGTTGGTTGGCCATTCAAATTCAAAAGAAAGTTTGAATTTGAATGAGCAACCAACTAATCCATGCGCCATGGTCTTATCTTGTGCGCCCCATATTTTACATGAGAAAATATTTCTCGTGTAAACTCTCCATGCATAAATCAACTCACACCCCTTCTCTTCTCATGCACAAGTGGATAGGGATGAGTTGGTTTTGCATTTGAATTCAAATTTGATTTGAATTCAAATGTGCAACCACTTATCTTTATCCTCTCACGCAGATAAGACACGTTCGATGTTGTTTTAAAAATGGCAGAAAGGTGGGGCATGCACAGAAAAATTAAGAAAAAGATAGTGGGGTGTGAGGAAGGCTTGTGTACAAGGTGAAGGTCCAAAACCTTTCGAGAGAAAAAGAAAGAAAAGAGAGAAAATTGGGCGCAGGGTTTTTGGTGTGTACCCTAGGGTTTCTACCTAGGGTTCGGGAAGTGAGATTGGTGTGCCACGAGTGTCGTGAGTCCACCAAATTTTAGGGAGAGATCCATCAGCCTCTCAAGCAACTGTGCAGATGATCCAGAGTATCTGAGAAGTCGGCACACATCGATCGAAGGAGTTCGATCAACATCTGCCATCAAAAGGGTGAAATCACGAACTAGCATTCGTGAGGAGCTGATCAGACGGGAGCTTCGTGTGGATGATCCACAGAGGCCAGACATTTGTGTGGCTATGATGTGATGATCAGAGCCCCCCGACGGTGATCAGATTGTGGTGATCGACTACCCGCAAAAGGTGATGTGTTCTGAACACAGTACTGTAAAAGGTTTACTGATTCAAATTTGAATTTCAAATTTAAATGCATGCTGTTGTATCATATTTAGATCCTAGTGTAGGGTTAATTAGTATTAATTAATGAGATTAATTAATAATTCTGCTGTAAAATAGTAATTTTGAAAAAGTTTTAAAATTACCATTTTGCCCCTGCACAAAATTTTCTAACAGGAGGGACACTTATATCCATTGGCCTTAGCTAACTACTCTTGATAGTAGAGTGTTACATTGGTCACATTCAATGCAGATATACTCCTATATCTCACCTGGATGCCATACCAGTGTCTCCACACCACTTGGTTACGAGGACAACCAATGCATATGGCATACAGCGACGTACACTTGATAAGTTATCATCCTTGTTAATAACTTATCATTTGATCGTGAATAATTTAAGAACCATCTGATAAATCCTCCTTTATCGATTGATTATGGTTCTAAGGACTTCATCATAATTTAAGAATTTATTTAAGGAAGATAGAACTTTTATGATGAACTTGCCAAATAACTATTATTATTAGATAATTCATATATTAATTTCAATCATCTACCACTTAGATGATTGGCTTTAGGACACATTTTCCAACAACTCCCACTTGTACTAAAGCCAATCAGAATGATATCAAATATCCTATCTTCCATTTGAGTTCGTAGAACTTCTTAGTTTTGAGGCCTTAGTAAATGGGTTGATCAAGTTCTCCTTTATCATTGATCTTCCAAAGATCGATGTCACCCTGATATAAAATCAAAAGTGATAGCAATACAGAGTATGTTGGTCCTTTAGTTCTTTAGCCAGATTTATGGCTCCAGTGCTACGATAGGACTGGACCATCAGTGAAGGGTGCCACTCCCAACCTGCTAATGAAGTTCAGCAACTACACAGCTTACATGGCAGCATCATATGCTACGATGTACTCTACATCACTAACTGAGTAGACTAAAGTATCCTGCTTGGAATCTTTCCAGCAAATTACTCCTATAATTAGGGTATGATCTAGCACTTTCTTGTTGTCATCTTGATTTGACTGAAATCGATACATCCACATGTTTAAAGTCAGTATTTTCATATTTGAGTCACTGGACCTTAGTATTTCCCAAATACTTAAGGATTGTCTATACAATCTTCCAGTGGTTCTTATTTAGATCAGATTGGTATTTGCTCACTACCATTAGTGAGTATACTATATCTGATCTTGAACATGGAGAAATTAGATGACACCCAAATCTTTATTCTTTGCAATGCTGGAATGTCATTCCCGATTAAGAGAATTTCATCCACAGACAACACAAGGAATAACACTACAGAATATTTTGCCCACTTATAAATGCAGGGTTCCTCTTTGTTCATAACAAAGATATATATTCAAAATATATGTTCCAACTCTGGGATGATAGTGAAACGGGCTTTATAGATCTACACCTTCCCGTCTGCGCTACTCTAATCCTTTTAAAAAATTCATTCACACCTAATGAGTTTTATCCCTTCAGGTGAATCATCTAGTGTCTATACACTATTGATTTTCATAGACTTCAATTTGAATTTAATGGCTCCAAGCCACTTCTCAGAGTTAGATCACTGCATTGCATCCCTATAGGTGATCGGATCCTTGTTAATCTCATCAAGCTCAATAGGATCGCCGTCCCAGACCTAGACACTGAAGTGTCTGTCCAGCTAACATGGTACTCTACCAGATCTCCTTAAAGGTGTTACTTTAATGGGCTCAGGGTTTGATCTAATCAAATCTGATTCTGTAGGTTTACTAGATTATGTCGGTTCATTTTCTACCAGTCAAACTTCCAAGTTCAACTTGATAGGCATCAGTTCCATTTCTAAGGAACTCCTTTCCAAAAGGAATGCCTTACTGCTGATGAGCATCTTATGTTTTTCAGCATGATAGAATTAGTAACCCTTAAACACCTATTGGACCAAGAACCAAGTTTATCTGTATGCAAACCTTTGACATAGGCCAATCAACTCCAAATCCAAAGGTAAGAGAGTCTAGATCTATGCCCATTCCATATCTCATATGGAATCTGCACAACAGACTTACTCAGTATAGTTTTAGAGTAAAACAGGTAATCATAAAAGAGCACAATCCTGAAATAGGCAGAGAAGTGAACTCTATCGTGGATTGAACCATGTCTAACAAAGTTCAACTTCTCCTTTCAAATACACTGTGTTTTGAAAAGAGATCCATGAGAGAGAATCCAATTCTCTCCTAGATATGTCACAAACTCATTGGATAAGTATTCGCCTCCTTGATCTGATCGAAGAGTTCTAACATCTTATCCAGTTTGTTTCAATCTTTAATTATTGAATCATTTAGACATTTCAAATGATTAGACTAGACACACCCATGCCCAGATAGGTCGTCTGTAATGAAATATTAATATCTTCCTCCGGCACTTAAGTTCAAGGTCCACATACATCACTATGTATGAGACTTAGAACTTTATCAGCTCCTTCACCTTTTCTATTAAAAGGTGACTTTGTCATTTTTTCAAGAGGACAAGACTCACTGGCTATCAATGATTCACAATCATTGATGTTGAGGTTTTCTTCTCAAGCTAATCCATTTATCCTATTTTTGTCAAGGTGACAGCCTATAATACTAAAGATAGACATCTATGACATTATCTAACTTAGGTGTGTACATTACACTTAATAGGTTGTGTAAATGTTAAATATCATTTCCTTATTGTCCATGTATTATTGTAACATTATTCATAATAATATCACAATAATCTTCTTTTATTAATGAATGATAATCATCTTTGGCCAAAAGACCAACAAAGATTACATTCATCATAAACAATGGATAATAGTAACAATTACTCTGAATGACAATATTTGAAAATAAGCTCTACAATTCCTAAAGTTAGGATTGGAATAAGACTTCCAACCCCAACATTCAAGAATTTTTTACCATTTTCAAATATTTCACTTACTTGTAGTCCTAGAAATAAATTGCATAAGACCATCGGTATCTAATACCTAGGTAGTAGAATTTCATAGAGAAACTTTAAGGTGTTATTATATAACATCCTTGATGAGCAACTCTTGCTCCTTTCTCTTGTTTAGCCTATTATGGTCAAGGAAAGCAAGACAATTCTTCTTCCTATGACCTGCTTCTAACAATAGAAGCAACATGCCTGATTTGGATCAATTTTGGACTAATTATTTTGACTGGACTAAGAAGCCCCAATACGAACCCATTCGTATTGCTAAACCAAATTCAACTTTCGATCCTAATTAATGAAGTTGGGTCCCATAAGTCATCACAGTCTGACAGCGATTGGAGCAATTAAGGTTTAGCCTTATTTTAAGAAAAGAAAATAATGACTTAATGTATATGAATTATTTTAAGCCTAGAGACTTAGACTTTAGTCTCAAGGTTCTCCTACTATTTTGTTCAAATTGGTAGCCTCTACCTCCAATTCAAAAAATTACTTTAATTTTCTAGTAGGTACTAGAATTCACATAGACTACAGACAAGCCTGACTTTGGTCGGCCAACCCATCTGTATCTATGGGCAGGTTCATTAACCAATTATTTCTCCAAACAACTTCTAGTAATTTAATTTTATCCTAGAAACCTAATCAGTAGGCTTTGACCTCCACTGTAAGGATCCGGTTAGGTCCAACCATTAACATGACCATACTTGGTGCATCTAACCAACGAATGATTAAACCCAACTTTGGTTGGCTAACCTAACCACCATTAGAGAGACACTTTCAAGTCATCATATGATGAGTGATAATTTCATTAGTCAACAAACACCAGGCCTTTGGGTCTGCAATGATTATTGAGTTAATGGACCCATTATCAAACACCTTAATGGGAGGCTATGACTCAGTTATCTCCATAACTTTGTCATTTTAAGGACCTAATAATTTTAGAAGATTTAAAATTATTAGTGATTTAAGGATAGAAAGGATATGGACCAATTTGCTCCCACTGACTTCGTCAAGTTAAGTCCTCCCACTGACTTCTCAAGTCATTAACAAGGACTAGGATTAAATTTGGTCCATGGGCACTTAGATCAGTCTCACTGAATGAAATCAGACTCACTAATTTTCTATATGACATGGGTTAGCACGAATCAATGAGCAATCTAATCAAGACCTGATTAACCACATTGGCCAGATAAATATGATCAGTGGGAGGGTCTGCCAAAGCTTGCCTTAGACACCATAAGAAATGGCCAGATAAGCGGGCTCCCAATTAAAAACCACCGGTCAGGTTTACCTTAGACACCAACTGATTTATCAGTTTTGATTTGGTCTGCCTAAAGACTCGAGCTCAGCCGCTGAGCCACAATCAGTATCCATTTGTTAGATATATGGACTTTGATCAACTACAACTATTGAAGTGATCTATAGAAATGACCTAATCCTAATTAACTTTTAATTGGGTTTGATCAATTTCTTAACTTAGTCCATATTTAATCTAACCCTAGGTCTAACCCAATTAATAACCTGATCAAAGCTAACCCATTACCCTTTAACTCATGTTTTATAAAATTGTCTTAGGATCTTTAAATCACAAACTTAGATCCTAAACAATCACTTAATTCTTTTAATTAAGTTCATGGCTGAGGGTTGAGGTTCAGCATTTTGAAAATCATTTTCAACTTTTGAAAGATTTAATACAATTTAGTGTTGTTTTACTAAATAGGTCGACTCATTTCAAAAATGGGTTAGCTTATTTCACTAACAAACACTAACAATTAAAATGAGTCAGGAAAATAATTGAGCCAACTTTTTTGTCAAACTAGATTGCTGGTCGAGCTAGCCCGTTAAGCAAATAGAACCTTCGCAAGATCCTATTCTTGGCTGATTTTAATCTATGTACATTACATAAAATTTTATGAAATAAAATAGATCTAATCTAAAATATTCATGATAAGATTTATTTAAACTTTTTTAAATTTTCTAGATCGCAACGTACCAGGACAACCTTTGCACTGTAAGGGGTAAACCTTACAGCAGGACAACCTACAGTCCATGCGATCATTATTTTATTTTTTAGATTTATGTTAATGCAATCATGAACATGTTATAAAAGAACCTAAATGCTCTAATACCACTGTTGGAAAAGGTATGGGGTTTCATGCATAAATTTTAAAATAATTTTGAAATATAACGTAGTGAAATATATAAATTAAATAATTTAATATACAAATATATGTAATCAAATTACTAAATCCTACAATTAAGACTTATAATATATCATATTGTATTTATAAATTAAAAATAAAAGCTTTGGTATTGATCAAATCAATATCCTAGATCTGAAATAGTTTCAGATCTAAAACCTAGATCATATCTAGATAGGAGAAGAGATCAGATCTCTTACCTTCATACAGGTCGAGAACTCTATGGTTGATTTTTTTTATTGTCTTTGGAGCCGCACACGCATCTAGTCTCTACAGGTGATCCACATGAGGTTGCAATAAAATTGGAGGTCGTCGAATGAAGATCCACTCGAAGTGCTAGCTTCTTGCAGATCCCTCCGGATGGTTAATCTAAAAATATTCTTCGGATCTCTTGGATATTTCAAGAGATGAAGAATATGAGGAGGAACAAGGGAGAAGTCAAACCTTTTGACCTCCCTAAAATCAGAGATAATATGTAAAAGAAAAGGGTCCTAAGAGAAGACAGATCTTCTCTTTTAGTACATCAACGATTGATGTCCTGAGAACATCTCTATGCTAGGACATGAGAAGACCTTCTTCTTTAGATATTTTTTTAACTTTCAGATCTTATGATATTTGATTTTTCTCATAAAAAAATCTCATGATTTATGGAGAAAAAGGATTCTAAAGGAAACCTTAAGAAAAGATCTTCTTTTCTTCTTCTTCTCTCATCAGAACATGATCAAATCATGTCCAAAATTAGATCACCATGCCCCAACTCATTGGAGCATGAATCCACCATGCCATCCCTTTTTTTCTCTCAAATTTTTATCACATAAAAATACAAAATAAAGAAGAAATAAACTGAAAAGAAAGACAATAAGAGAAAAACATCTTCTCTCTTACCTTTTGTTTCTACAAGACATCAACTTTTGAGCTCTTGATAGAAGACTCTTCTCCAAGGAATTTGATGCCTCAAACCACCCATTCCATCCTCTTTCTCTCTCAAATTTTATCACATAAAAAACACAAAAAACAAAGAGAGAATAATATGAAAGAAAAATAATGAGAGAAGATAATCTTTTCTCTTACCTTTCTCTCTACAAGATATGAACCTTTGATCTCTTGATTGAAGACTCTCCTCCAAAGATTTTGGTGCCTCAAACCACCAATGCCTTTCTCTTACTCCTCTACTATTTTTATCTAAAAGCCATGAATTTTTGACTCTTATTTGATAGCATATGGGGTGGCAACTTTTTTTATGGTAGACTAGGTCATAAAACCTAGTCTAACAAGGAGTCCATGGGGCATCCAACTCTTGGACGCCCCTCCCTCAAATTTTGTGGAGAGCATGAAATAACTCACAAAAGGGACTACAAAAGGAAGGGATAAGCTTGGGGAAAGTTGGCGTAAGAGAGGAGAGAAGAGTCCTTGTGAAGAGGGACTCTTTCAAAAAAAGGATAAACCTAAACCACTTTCCATAATTAGCCAAATCTCTTTCCATATTGAATCAAATCAAATCTGATTCAAATCTCTAAAATAAGTGGTGTGAGATAATATTCCTTGGATGTGAATATCATAGAAAAATATCTAAAAATTAATTAGTGGGCGTGCGCTTGAGATTTCTTAGGTGGTGCAAGAGAAGAGATGGAGTCCTAGTCTAACTAGGATTCTTATGTAGATTAGGTCAAACACTTTGAACCCAATCCAAATTAATTATAACCTAATTAATAGTGATCTTAGTCTAACTAGGAGTCTAATTAAATTAGATTAAATCATATTTAATTTTGATTTAAATCTTAACTTAATTAGGAATTAGGTGCATACAAGTCCTAGTCGAATAGAGACTTGTTCTCCCTTGCAACTGGCTTATCCAATAAACTAATTAGATTTAATCCAATTAAATTCAAACTAATTCTAATTGAATCAAATTCAATTAGACTTAATCTCAGCCTAATTGCTCAATTAGATTGAGCCTATTCGCAATCCAATTGCTAATTGATCCTCCTGTAACACTTGCATTAGGTCAAACATCAATCACATTGATCGTTTAACTTTAGAACGATTCTCAATCATCGATTAACCATCTGATTAGGTTACAACCTCTTATATGTGTAACCTTATAGGTTCGAACCTAAGTCGGTAGCATAGGAACCAATTTCTGCACCAGTCGAAGAAACCATCTAGCAATGATTCTCGATGTCCAGATATGTCGAATGTATGCAAAGCAACATTCTAAGAACCCTGACCCATGGTTACCGTATAATTCATCCTTTTGATCAATAATGCTTAAGATGACTTTGAGTATGCTGTCAATCACTCATATAAGTCATCTCTATTGTGTCTCAAAATTTTGCAAATCTCGTGACTCCTCACGAGAATTACCCAGGCCTAGATTTTGCTAAATTGAAACACAGCGAGATATTTTCTTTCTGAAATTAATCAGGAGTGATCAATCCCATCTTGACTCACACACCGACTTCATAAGTACTTGGCTGTATTCAAAAAATTTTCGAATCTATATTAAAAATACAGGCAGTCCGGCACCAAAGCACAGCTAGTTGCTTGCAAGTCACCGTAGTGATCTCAGGTCGGAGGGACACTTATATCCATTGGCCTTAGCTAACTACTCTTGATAGTAGAGTGTTACATTGGTCACGTTCAATACAGATATACTCCTACATCTCACCTGGATGTCATACCAGTGTCTTCACACCACTTGGTTACGAGGACAACCAATGCATATGGCATACAGTGACCTACACTTGATAAGTTATCGTCCTTGTTAATAACTTATCATTTGATTATGAATAATTTAAGAACCATCTGATAAATCCTCTTTTATCGATTAATTATGGTTCTATGGACTTCATCATAATTTAGGAGTTCATTTAAAGAAGATAGAACTTTTATGATGAACTTGCAAAATAACTATTATTATTAGATAATTCATATACTAATTTCAATCATCTACCACTTAGATGATTGGATTCAAGACATATTTTCCAATATGGGGATCCTTCAGTTACTTTTCTTTGACATCAATCAAAATTGGTCAGATCAGATAACAAAACTAATTAAATAACCACCATCTAAATACTTTTCTTAGACATTAAATTGATCGATTAAAATCGATCAGGTTAATCTATTGAAATGGATCGAATCACTGAGTCAAATTTGATCTTGAGTCAATCAACTCATATCAAAATATGAATCGATATGACCAACTATAACTAAACTTGACTTTGAGCTCCTTTGATCTAATCCTAATCAACTATTGATTAGGTTCAATCAACTGCTCAAAATCGATAATGGGTTCTAGCCTGATCTAATCAATTTGATCCTAATTGTAGTTTGATCACTAGACCTAATTTGTTCAATCTATACCCATATGTAATAATATAATTTTAGATCTAAAAATAATTTTTAGATTATATTTCATTGCATGCATTAGTGGTTTATGATCTTGAAATAGTTTCAGATCTAAACCTAATGTCATATATCATATATATGTAATTTCAGATCTAAACTAAAATTGTATCATATATACATCAAATTTTATATTTAAAACTAAAATTATATATATCAAATATATATAAAATTATATTTAAAATAATAATTAAAATATTTTAAAAATATCTTTTCAAAAACTTTTGTATCAAATTAGGACAACCTTTTTAATATAGGGGGTAAACCCAATACCAGGACAACTTTATACCAGTTTGATGTGAACTTTTAATCATTCTAATTTTAGATCTAAATATGAAATAATATATATTACATATGTTAATTTTTAGATCTAAAAGATTGATTTAATTACTTTGAAAATAGTTTTAAAAAATGATCAATCTTATACTTGGATAACTTTTTCAATATAGGGGGTAAACCCTATACCAGGACAATCTTATACTAGCACAAGATCAATTTTAAATTATTAAAATTTTTAGATCTAAGATAAAAATTAGATTATATATGTCTTTAAAAATCTGTGGCTCTGATACCACTGTTAGAAAATCGGGTAGGGTGCATGTGTGATTTCAAAAATCTTTATAAGAGTAGCGAAAAAATAATCAGGTTAAACCCTTTAACCCCACATGTATTAGATCTTATCTAATCCTATCCAAGTCTAGAAGTAAAGACATACATATAATCTAAAAAAAAAATGAGATCAAATCTCAATACCTTAGCATGGGTAGAAATTCACAGTTACCGATAATCTCTGGTTTGAAGGTTTTCAAGCCGCACACGTGTCCGACCTCTACAAATATCCACCAGAATCAACTTCGAATCTTTCTTCTCATGGTAGATCCTTCTTCTCCAAATAGAATCTTAGCCTTTTAGAATCTTGATCAACTCTTTGATCTTGATTACAAAATCAACTCTTGAACTGCAGTCCTTTTTTTCTTCTTTCTCACTTTAGAAGAAAGCCTCCTCAACCTTGGCATGTAGAAAGGTGGGACACCCAACCTTTGGATGTTGAAAAGAGAAGAGAGAGGGTGTGGCATAAAGTGGAGATAGGAAGAGAGCGATCTGATTTTTAATCAAAAATAACTAACTCATAAAATCCTAGGAGACCTTCTCTTTATATTGGCCTTTTCTTGATCCAAATCAAGAACCAATTAACTTAAAAGGGCACATCCTTATCTCATAATGATTTTTTTTTAGTATTTTTTTTATTAAAGTCAGACTTAATTGGTAGGACATTAGCCCTTTTGGTAATTATATGAGGTGCCCTAGTCAGATAAGATAATCTAAGTGGGCAGCCCATAGAATATAGGTAGGTGGTGTTGGATTTGTGTCCTAAAAATCAATTATTGACTGACACATTATGTAATTCCAGGACCTAAACTTATACTTGTAATCTTTTTATTATCAATAAAGAGCTTTTTCTTTTCAATCATGCTTATGTGTCTATGATTTATCCTAAAAATTAACAAAGATGATTATTGTATATTCTTAAAGAGTTAAGAATTTGAGACATATATTAATTAGTGATTAATTTTTAAATATTTTTTGATCAAAAGATTATCACGGAGGACAGTGATCAATCCATTTAAGATCGGTGCATAGTTCACCTCCCTTATGGATAGATGAGTCTCGAGTCTGTGGTGTAGAGACACTGGGATGAAGGTGCAGGTGATTGTTAGAGAATAACTTGCACTGAATGTGACCAACATGAGAACCACATGGATGTCTACTCACTCGTCAGTGGTCTTCTCGATGCTGCAATAGTGTGAGTGGTCCTTTGACCTGCGGTGCCATTGGCTATTCACAGCGAGGCTACTGGGTTTGACTATATATTCTCTTAGTCCCTAGTCATTCAGGTCCTTACTGTGTATGTTGGCTTCAGTAGGTTCAGGTTCGCTGTTTGGAGTAGGATGCACCTAGATGGAATCTATCGATCTTGGTAGAAAAGGAGAAGTCCAATGCGATTTGCGAGACTGAGTTCAGAAAATCTTTGATCAAAGTAAGTGTGAATATTGAAAAAAATTTTTAGAAGATTCACAAATAAACTCGAGCCAAGCCAATCATGCGTATGACTGACGATGGAGTCTGACGAGTTCTCCATGACCTCTGTCAAGTTAGGACTCATGATAGAAGGACTGAATCATATGATAACTGCATTTAAGAGTTCGTACTTTCATTCTACTAGATTGTCACTACATACTGCTAGGTGTCACTGATGGATTGTGAGACTCATCGGATGTCATCTTGATGATTGATGATCCTCAAAGGGTAGGAATGAAAATATTCTAATCGATCGAAAAGAGTTTCGATGATATTATGATGGAGATTATAATATATCTCACTATCAGATAAAATAGAACCTATAGGGTCATACATTAAGGGATTTAATCTTGAATTTATCAATTGAACTTGTGAAGTTCAATTGGATTAGGGTTTATTGAAATCCTATTAAGTTTATGAGAACCATACTAGCACATGTTAAACCTAATTCTTCTCGAGACTTTGATTTGATCAAGTCCATAGCCTTGAACCTAACCTAAATCTATTTAGATTTAATTGGACTCTTAATTATAAGCCCAAGAGAATTTGATTAAGTCAATTAGTTGGCATAATTATCCTAACATTATCTCTTGTTTATCTCCTAATTATCTCTAAGTGTGCATGTGGAATAGATAGAAGATTGGGTGGTGCCTTCCTTCTCTTTTGGCAGAAATTGGATGCCAAATCCTAGAGGAGCCCACCCCCTCTTATGTGGCATGGCATGGAGGAGAGAGAGTGGGGCCATGCCTCCTCTTATTTGACTAGAAATCTCTTTGTGGGGTGTCAAGAGTTGGCGCCTCAACTATCTGACATGTATTAGATGGGCACCTCTTGTACCTACTTCAAGGGACTAATCATATATCATTTATATCTAATTTTAATTAGAATAAATCAGATTAAAAAGATAGAGGATTCTTATGAGATAAGGATTTATCTTTTTAAGATAATTGGGTTCCTATTATGTGTCAAGATAGTGCCTATATAAAGGGTATGTCTTTAGGGTTTCAAGCTAATAGAGTTTTTGATGAAAAAATCTCTCGTTCTCCCTTCTCCATGCCTCCTCTCCTCCCTCTCTTCTCTTTCATGCTCAAGAGTTGGGCATCCCCTTTTCTACACACCAAGAGGTGCTGCTTTGTCTTCAAGAGTGAAGATCGAGGAGAAGAAGAAGAAGGCTGCTGATCAAGAAGTTGATCCTGCAGTCCAGATCAAGGTGTTGACCAAAGTGTTTAAGGCTAAGATTCTTCTTACAAAGAAGAGTCTTCTACAAGATGAAATTAGTTCGAGATTGATCCCAGTGGATACTCGTAGAGATCGGACATGTGTGCGGCTTGAGCATCTACGTATCTGCAATCATTAGAAGTAGTGAATATCTACCTGTGCCAAGGTATGAGATCTGATCTCATATTTATTTTTAAATTCTAGATTGTATATATGTATTTTCTCCTAGGCTTGGGTAGGATTAGATTTGATCTCTAGCATGTTGGGTTAAAGGTTTGTTTTATTTTTTATTACATATTTCAAAAGTTTTGAAATATATACATGCTGCCTATCGGATTTTCTAATGGTGGTATCAGATCCATAAGTTTTTGAAAATATATTGATCTGATTTTTTTAGATTAGATCAACAGGCTTCTCCAGATTGATCTTCTTCTTAGAACCAGCCAACCCAATATGCTCAACCTTTCCAACCATCCCAGACCTCTCAGCCATCCCAATCTACTCTTAGACCACCTTTTAGGACTTATACTAGGTCTGACGTAGGTTTCTCAATACACCCTACCGGTCCATCTAGTAGGACTAGAAGTCAGAGAAGTGGTGCCTCATCTTCTAGGGCACACTTTTCCTCGACCATAGACCTTTCCTCTAATAAGGACTAGGCTTAGGGTTTCTGGATTGATGATGTTATGGTATCTATTATACTTTATATATTGTATTGATGATGTATTGCTTGTGTACTGCATTGATCTCCTATTGTACATAGTATACTCTTTTTGCTTATAAGAGTATACATTTATGTAATACAATGAAATCTTCCCTTTCTATATCTCCTATATATTTTCTATATGTTATCTTTTTGAATGATGACAAAAAAGTGGAGAAATATGGTATCAAAATGGGGAGAAATGGTATCAATATGAGAAATATGAAGTAAATAATGAAGGATACAATGAATAGCTAATAACTTACTGAATTAATAAGTTAAAGTACAAATACTGAACTATTAGTGAAGAATTGATGAGACTATTGAATTAATGAAACTATTGAATTTGATTGATTTTGTTGGTTTAAGTATGGTCATAGTTAAAAGTTGATGAGTTCAATGAAATTTATTTTAAATCAAATTATTGAATATGATTGATTTTGAAATCAGATATATGATTATATATATGAATATTTGAAAGATACTGACATTACTAAATATGTTTTGAAAATAAATTTCATTATATTTGTGCACTGATTAATGCTAAATTATATTTTGACTATTGCATCCTATATTATTGTATGAATTATTTAGTCAAGGTATTCATTACTTGTTACACTACCAAGCTCATTATTCTCTCTTTCTTTTTTAGATTTAGATGCTTAGCTATGGATGTAGATACTACTTTGAAAATGAGATTGGAAGTGAGATTTGATAGGATCAACATAATTTAGATTTGGATTTATTACTATGTATTATAGGACTATTATTTGAGATTCAATGGAATTTTTGAATTTTGTTTATTAGTTGGATTTGTCAGTTAATTGAATTTTGATTTTTAATTATTTAAATTAATTCTACTATGATGTATTGATATCATATTTAGAATATTTTGTATGCTTGTGGAGAGAGTTCTTCATGAATATGCAGTAGTTGCTGCGATCCCTAACTCATAATATCAGGTTGGAGGCATGACAAATTGAGCAAACAACCTACGGTAAATCTATATCAAGCATTGAAGGGCCTCTTATTAATCGAAGAAAAGAAATATAAGCTTTAAAGAGCAACTACCTTTGACTTCAATTGCAATTCAATGAGTTTTTTTTATAATTTCTTGGGCTTTGGCTCATCCTTTCTATCTTTAACGTATAACTTATTTTTTGTTTCAAGTTTCTTGGATTAGAAACTTGTGGGATAGGCTAGTCTAGGCATGAAATTGAATAGGTCATGGGTGACTTAGTTGAAAAAATTTTCATTGATTTTTCGATATAAAAATAATAGGATTGATTAGAGCCCTACCAAAATAATTGGAACATAATCCTTGCTAGTTATAGTGAAATTTTCGAGCAACTATTGTTGATCCAAGAATTAACTTTAATGAATACAAATATTTAAGTATTGTTGGTGCAAAAATCTGTCGGCGTCGGAGAAGCTGGAGTCGAGGGAGTCGCGGTCGCCGTCGGGACCTGCAAAGAAAGTCTAAACCGGAGTTGGGGGTACTCCGGCAAGACCCTCCGATGCTCAAGTCAGTTCTCTGCCTCAACAAGAATGGAGTGCTCGAACGAAAATTTTAGCAAAGTTTTGAGATGGAGATTAGAGCTTAGAGAATAACGTATCTGGGGGTCCCCTTTTATAGGTGGGGGGCGTAACAGATCGACAGTGACATCTGTAACTGCCTGGTAGTGGGCCGTTCGGGGCCATGAGGAGTTTGTTACGGAGAGTAGTGGAGTGGAGTCGTGGCCATCGCCGTAGCCTGCCACATGGAGCCTGCTGTGGAGAGTGGAGTGATGCCCGTTGTCATGACTTGCCAGAGCATGATGGAGCCACGTGGGATCCGTTACAGGAAGTGGAGCAGAGTCATGGCCATTACTGTGGCCTGCCAGGGAGTCCAGGCTCATCGCCGAAGCTTGATTTGGGTGTCTGGTGGAGAGGGGTAGCTCTCTGTCTAAGAGGAGCTCAGATGTTGCTGGCTAGCCTTCTACTGTTGGGTGCCTTGGGTGCTAGTACTGCAGGCGAAGGTCATCTGCTGTAGAAGCTCGGTCAGGGGCTTTCTGCAGACGAAGTTCGGTTTCATGCCGAATCCGACAGAAGGTCAACCGGCAGTGGATGTCGGATGGCGCTGGAGGGGCCCGACTGCTGGAGCTCGTGTGTCGTAGGAGTTCGTCCAGAATCTATCCGCTACAGAAGTTCGATCGGAGTCTGGTTTTCATAGAAGTCTGGATGGGGATCATTTGTTGAGAAAGCTCGGCCGAAGCTTGCCGCTTGTAGTGGTAGCTCAGAGTAGATCGCTTGTAGCGGTAGCTCGGAGTAGATCGCTTGTAGTAGAGGCTCGGAGTAGATCGCTTGTAGTAGAAGCTCGGAGTAGATTGCTTGTAGTAAAAGCTCGGAGTAACTCGCTTGTAAGAATTCGGATGAGGTCTACCTGCAATAGGAGCTCAGGGCTGAAGTCCAGCTCCCGTAGGAGCTCGGACGAAGTCTACCTGCAGTAGGAGTTCGGGAAAGAAGTCCGGCTCCCATAGGAGCTCGGATGAAATCCAAAAGGTGGTCGACCGTCATAGAAACTTGGATGGAGTCCGTCCGTCATGGAGATCTGCTGTTGGAAAGTTCGGCCACTAACGAACTGACGAAGTTCTGGAAGAAATTCGGATTGGAGTCGATTGAATCCTATTGGAAAACATATGGAAGAGGTCCGGAGAACGGTTGACCCTTGTAGGAGGTCGGTCGATAGTAGAATCCAGAGAGCACTTGGAGCAGCCTGATAGACGACCGAAGAAGCTTACCGCTGGAGAAGCCCGGGAGATGCGGCAGGAGTTCGTCCGTCGGGGAAATCCGGTCGACACTTCTGGAAGAAGCTGTGGGAGTTTTATCCATCGGCAGAACTTGGGAACATGGCGGAAGCTCAGCCACCGAGAGGTTCGAAAAGATGTCGCCCAAGGTCGGACGTCGGTAGAGTCTCGGGAGGGTCACTTTCGATACGAACTTTGGCTGGGGGGTATTTTATACCCAACAAGCCTGATAGACAATCGAAGAAGCTTACCGCTGGAGAAGCCCGGGAGATGCGGCAGGAGTTCGTCCGTCGGGGGAATCCGGTAGACACTTGTGGAAGAAGCTATGGGAGTTTTATCTGTCGGTAGAACTTGGGAACATGACGGAAGCTCAACCATCGGAGAGGTTCGAAAAGATATCGCCCAAGGTCGGACGCCGGTAGAGTCCCGGGAGGGTCACTTTGGATACGAACTTCGGCTGGAGATATTTTATACCCAACACCAGTCCCCCTACTTCCAAGTTTGAGTTTTGAATGAAGGAAGTATAGAGAAATTTTCACAGTCGAAGTTGCTCCCTTGAATTCTGCGTGCGATCGCCCTCAGATATCCTGGCATTTAATGTGCTCATGCCAGAGTCTTTTCAAATCAGAGCGATCTCAAGAGACTTTTTGAAATTTTTGCTGGAGCGCTATCCCAAGTGCCACGCAATAATGGCCCCGTCAGCAGTCAACCGTAGGCCATGGTGAGTGGGACACGTGGCGGGCATTGGTCGGCCTAGGGATATCCGCCATCATGACTGTGCTAGGCCCTGTTGCCTATTTAAACCCACTCCTTCCCTCCAGAGACTTCACTTCGCCTGAGAGTCCAGTTGGCGCCTTTCTTCTATCTGAGAGTTCTGCCGCCCATCGATGCCCCTTTCGACCTTAGGCGTTCTTTGCGTCAATCCCCGCCATCTCCGCTGGCTCCCCGCTTACGTCGGGCCAATCTAGGTTGGTCCCAAAACTTCTCTTGTCATTGTTGTTGTTCCTTCTTCTTCTTGTTTTGTTTGTTTAGCTTTCGAGGGTTTATTCGCAATCTTTCCCGATTTTTCAAAATTTTCTTCTTTCTTTTCTCTTGTTGCAGGCGCGGACGTAGAAGTTGCCCGGGCGGCCCTCACCGTCGACGTCACTTACGACGTCGAGCCTTCAGTCCCCCGAGCCCTTTCGAGGAGTTCTCCCGCCAGGGCTTTTGCCCCGGAGGTCCATCTCGAGGGGATGCTACGGATCGAGAGGAGGAGGAGAAGGGAAACCATGGCCTGCAAGTTTAGCAGCTGCGAGCTGCCACTGAAGGCTCCCATAGCTTCGAAGGGGACTCGAGGGAGAATTCCTTTAACAACAGAGATTTAATAACGGAACTGGTCGGTGAGTGCGTCCTGCCCGAGAATTTTGAAGTAGTTGAACAGGGCGACACCGGTCATGGGGGTGGAGTTGCCGTCATAAGCTGCGGCGGGCTTCTTGACGTCATCGGGGTCGAGGGACCAGAGGCGGTCGGTGCTGACGGCGAAACAGTAGAACTTGTTGCGGGGGCGTGGAAGTAGCGCATGCTAACCTCACCGAAGTACCTGAGATGGTAATTGTCGGAGAGAATACGGTGGTGGTGCATGCCTCCGGTGTTACCGCGGCCACCGAGGTACCTTCGGTTCTTCTTGAAGCAGGTCGTCGTTGCCGCCGTCGTCACCGCCGCCGCCCCTTAAGTTCTATCCCGCTCTTTTCCCCTTAGGGTTAGGATTTTGGTAATGGGGCAGAACGAGGTGGAGGGTGAGAGCTGATGGGTTCATCATACGTACAGGGAAATACTGCTGAGAAAGATGGAACAAGAAGGAGAAGTCGAAAACTTGAAGCGGTCTCTAATGTATTCTTTTCAGGTCTTGTCGTATTGTTCTTCTTTCTTTGGCCTTCAGGGCTTTATAATGTACACCTTGTTAATCAAAATGAAAAAGAGATTTTTTGTTACCTTGTCCGTACTTTATGATAAATTATCGTCCGCCGAACTTCTTTTATTTTTTTGTCTCGTTCGATGTCGATGTTGTCTGAGGGTTCCTGGTTGTCACCATGTTGGTTTGCTTTTCTTGTTATCTTTCTTTTTCGGCCTTCAGGGCTTTGTAATGCATACTTAGCTAATGAAATGAAAAGAAAATTTTTGATTACCTCTTTTACTCATGTGTTGAGTTATCGTTTGTCGAACTTCTTTTTGTTTTCGCCTTGCTCAATATCGATGTCATTCGAAGGTACCCAATTGTCGTCGCATTAACCTATCCCTTTTGTTTATGGCCGCAGATTTGTCCGGGGCTACTTGAGTTTGATGCTTCCTTTTGGAGTTCGAGCTCAGGGGTCTGAACTTCTCATCGCCTTGAGGAAGCCGTCTTCCCCTTGGCCTGTGTTGAGAGCCCTCTTGGAGACTGGAGATTTTTGATAAGAATCTCCGTCCTTGCTGAGACGAGGTCCCCTGTATCTCTGATGTAATTTATTTTTCATTTATCGCTGGTGTAGTTCGTCGCTTTCCTTTTTAACTTCCTCCCTTTTTCCTTTTTCTTTTCTCGAGTGAGGGTTTTCCCTCTGCTCTTAGCGGGGTCGCGGGAGCGTGGAGGGGCCGTCGAGAAGATTTTTTTTTCTTATCTGGTCTTGAATGATCGATCTTAGTTGGCGTCAAGATGAGGTTCTCCTCCTATTTCTGATGTAGTCGATTTCAGCTCAGGTTAGGATGAGGTTCTCCTCCTATTCCTAACAGGGCTGTGGAGGCACATATGGGCCATTGTGAGAGCCTCTCCCCCCATCCGGTCTGAAAATAATCGGGCCTTTGACTTGGCTCATGTTATGATGAGGTTCTCCTCTTGTTCTTAACATGGCTGTGGGGGCACATAAGGGCATTGCAGGGCCTCTCTCCCCATCCGATCTAAGGAGAATCGGACCTTTGACTTTGCTCATGTTAGGACGAGATTCTCCTCTTGTCCCTAACATGGCTGTGGGGGCACATAAGGGCGTTGTAGGACCTCTCCCCCCATCCGATCTAAAAGTAATCAGGCCTTCAACCTTGCTCATGTTAGGGTGAGGTTTTCCTCCTGTCCCTAACATGGTTGTGGGGGCACATAAGGGCGTTGTAGGACCTCTCCCCCCATCCGGTCTAAAGAGAACCAGGCCTTCGACTTTGCTCATGTTAGGACAAGGTTCTCCTCCTGTCCCTAACATGGCTGTGGGGGCATATAAGGGCGTTGTAGGACCTCTCCCCCATCCAGTCTAAGGAGAACCGGGCCTTCAACTTTGCTCATGTTAGGGCGAGGTTCTCCTCCTATCCCTAACATGGCTGTGGGGGCATATAAGGGCATTGTAGGGCCTCTCCCTCCATCCAGTCTAAGGAGAATCAGGTCTTCGATTGTGTCGAGACGAGGTTCTCCTCCTGTTCCCAACACGATTAGTTTCGATTGTCCTATCGATATAAGCTCGTGCCAAGAGAGAAGACATGTGGATATAAAACTTTTATTTAAAGTAAAGTTATCGGTAATACATTCGTAAATTTTTCAAGCTCCATGGTCGCGGGAGGTCTGCTCCTCCGAGTTCTCTAAGGTAGTAAGTTCGGGCCAGACTACCTCCTTGACTTCGTACGGGCCTTTCCAGTTTGGAGCAAGTTTCCCTTGATCCTGAGGTTGCGAGACAGCGGCTCGTCGAAGCACTAGGTCTCCTGCTCTAAAGACTTTATTTTTGACTCGGGAGTTGTAGTAGCGGGTGACTTTCTGTCTGTAAATTGCCATCCGAACTTAAGCTACCTCCTGCTTTTCTTCTAACAAGTCGAGGTTGGCTTTGAGACCCTATGAATTGTGATGCTCGTTGAATGCCATGACTCATGCTGATGGGAGTTTGAGCTCAATTGGGATAACAGCTTCCATTCCGAAGGCTAGAGCAAAGGGGGTCTCCCCCATGGGCAGTCTTTGGATAGTTCGGTACATCCACAACACATGATAAAGTTCGTCTGCCCAAGTTTCCTTCACTCTTTCGAGCCTTGTCTTGATTCCTTGCAGCAGAGTTCTGTTGGTCACTTCAGCTTCGCCGTTGGCTTGAGGATGGGCTACTGATGTGAAGTTGTGGGAGATGTTTAGGTCCTCACAAAATCCAGCAAACCTCGCTCCCGCAAATTATCGCCCATTATCAGTAATTAGGGTTCTTGGTAGGCTGAACCTGCAAATGATTGACTTTCAGACGAAGTCTTGCACCTTAGCTTCTATGATTTTTGCCAACGATTCGGCTTCAACCCACTTGGTGAAATAGTCAATTGCTACCAGGAGGAATTTCCTCTGCCCTGACACCATGGGAAAAGGTCCAAGGATATCCATTCCCCATTGCACGAACGGCCATGGGGCGCTCAAGGGTGAAAGTTCGGAGGCAGGCTGTCTTTGAATATTAGCATATCTCTGACATCGATCACACTTTCTGAC
Organism: Elaeis guineensis; assembly: GCF_000442705.2. Taxonomy (NCBI): domain Eukaryota; kingdom Viridiplantae; phylum Streptophyta; class Magnoliopsida; order Arecales; family Arecaceae; genus Elaeis; species Elaeis guineensis. The sequence goes on from NC_025999.2 coordinate 64,690,488, forward strand.
GTATTCAATGGAGTCGCGGTACATTGTCGGCCAGTAATACCCTTGTCGGAGCAACTTGTGGGATAAGAATCTAGCCCCCAGATGGCTTTCGCAGATTCCTTCGTGCACCTCCCATAAGGCGTAGTCAGCTTCCGAAGGCCGGAGATATTTTAAAAGGGGCAAAGAGTATGACCTCTTGTACAGTTTACCCTCATAAAGGATATATCGGGAGGCTTGATTTCTGAGCTTCCGAGCTTCTTTTACATCATGAGGAAGAACCCCATCTCTAAGATATGCCACCAGTGGGTCGATCCAACTGGGTTCATGGTCGATTTCCATCATGGGCCATGATTCTTCCGTACTTGAGCACTTCAGAACTTCAAAGAGGACTTCCTTGGGTAGTTCGGCTGGAGCTAGTGTAGCTAACTTGGAGAGGAGATCGGCCTTGGTATTTTTTGTTCTTGGAATCTGCTTGATGTTGAAGCTACTAAAGATGGGGATGATCTCTTTTACCTTTTCAAGATATTTGGCCATGCTGTCCTCCCGTGCTTCGTAGTTTTTGCTAACTTGTCCCACTACCAGTTGGGAGTCACTATAAATTTGGAGCCGATCTACTCCTAATTCTTTGGCGATCCTCAATCCTGCGATCAGAGCTTCATATTCTGCTCCATTGTTCATTGCGGAAAATTCGAAGCACAGCACGTACTCCGCGATGATCCCCTCCGAACTGATCAAGATCAGGCCCGCACCTGCGCCCGACATGTTGGAGGATCCATCCACGTAGAGGGCCCAAAAGTAATCAGGGAGGTCTGTTCCTTCTTCAGAGGAGTTCGGTCGGGACTTCAGGCCATTAGTTTCACCTTGTTCAGGTTCGGCCTCCTCCGGGATAGTGCATTCCACTATAAAGTCTGCCAATATCTGGGCTTTTACTATCGGTCGAGGTTGATAGTTGATATCAAATTCTGTGAGCTCAATCGCCCATTTCGCTATCCTCCCGAAAGCATCCGCTCGATGTAGAATCGCCTTAATCGGCTGGTTGGTGAGTAACGTTACGGTGTGCCCTTGAAAGTAAGGTCGGAGCCTCCGGGCTGTAATCAATAGGGCATAAGTTAGTTTCTCTAATTTAGTATACCTGGTTTCGACGTCTCTCAACGCGTGACTGATGTAGTAGATTGGCCGTTGAATTTTTGTTTCTTCCTTAACAAGAACTGCTACGAGAGCCATAGGGGAGACCGCCAGGTACAAGAATAACTCCTCTCCAGGTTCGGGCTTCGCCAATAGCGGAGGCGAGCTGAGGTAGTTCTTTAGTTCTTCGAATGCCTGTTGACATTCAGTGGTCTAATAGAAATTCTTCGACTGCTTGAGGGTTTGGAAGAAGGGTAAGCACCGTTCAGCCGACCTCGCAATGAAGCGATTCAGGGCTGCCACCCTCCCTGTAAGGTACTGAACTTCTTTTATCGACTTCGGGGTGGCCATCTCCTGGATGGCGCGAATCTTCTCTGGATTGGCTTCAATTCCGCACCCCGATACCATGAAGCTCAGGAATTTCCCCGAGGTCACTCTGAAAGCACACTTAGTCGGGTTCAGCTTCATCTTATACTTTCGGAGGGCGTCGAAGGTCTCCTTGAGGTCGGCGACGTGATTCGTTGAGGATTTACTTTTCACGAGCATGTCGTCCACGTAGACCTCCATGTTGCGGCCGATCTGCTCTTTGAAGATTTTGTTCACCAGCCGCTGATAGGTCGCACCTGTATTTTTGAGGTCGAAAGGCATGACCCTGTAACAGTAAAGACCATGGTTAGTAATGAAAGCAGTCTTATCTTCATCTTCTGGTGCCATTCTGATTTGATTATAGCCAGAGAATGCATCCATGAAGGTGAGAAGCTCATGGCCCGAGGTTGCATCCACCAGTTGATCAATTCTGGGGAGAGGGTAGCTATCCTTTGGGTAGGCTTTATTCAACATTTTGAAGTCTATACACATCTTTCACTTGCCATTTGCCTTTTTGATGAGGACCACATTGGAAATCCAGTCAGATAGTTGACTTCTCTAATGAATCCGGCCTTCAGGAGTTTATCCACTTCCTCGGCTATCGCCTTTTGCCTTTTCGGTGCATGACCTCGGATTTTTTCTTCATCGGTCGATGCTTTGGATCAACGGCCAGACAATGTTCCATGACCTCTGCGTCGATCCTCGACATGTCCGTCGGAACCCAAGCGAAAACATCCATATTCTTTTGTAGGAAATCAATGAGCTACGCCCGCACCTCTTCCCCCAGGTTGGAGCCGATCTTCACCACATGCTCTTTATTCCCATCATTTAAAGGAATCGAAACAAGATCTTCAATTGGGCCACCCCTTTCCTTAGTGAGGTCATCGCGGGCATCCAATCCATCAACCGGACAGAGGTCAGATTGGTCACTTCTTTGCAAGGCTATGCTGTAGCAGTGTCTCGCTAGGACTTGGTCTCCTCTGACCTCTCTAACCCCCTGACCCGTAGGAAATTTCAACTTTAAATGGTAGGTCGATACCACAGCTCAGAGGGTGTTAAGGTCGGGCCGACCGAGTATTGTGTTATAGGCGGACGGTGCCTTTACCACTGGAAGTCCACTCGCACCCTGGATTGTTTCGAAAATCGACCTGCAACCACAGTCAGGGTTATCATTCCTTCCACGGGCATGGCATCACCCATGAACCCTACCAGTGGGGAGTTCACTGGCCCTAAATGATCATCTAGAATGGAAATTTTTGAGAACGCATCGTAGAACAAAATGTCGGCCAAACTTTCATTGTCGACAAGAATGCGGCGCACATCGTAATTAGCTATATTTAAAGAAACTACAACCGCATCGTTATGAAGAAATTAAACTCTCCGAGCATCTTCCCCAGTAAAGGTTATGGATTCCTCAATCTTTTATCGCTTGGGAGGTCCGGCCAATACACCGGTTGTTCCCTGTCGGGATTCCCCTAAGATGGTGTTGGTGAAACCGATCGAAGGCCGATTATCGGGCTGCTCCATGCCGACTGCCGTCGTCGGAGGAAGAGGAGCCTGGGAAACTAGAGATGAGGTCGGGGCTTGCAGAGCTCGCTGAGATCTGGCTGTGGAGGCCGTGGATCGCCTGGTGGATGCCCTTCGGGGAAGCATCAGGTGGAGATCAGGCAGGAAATCAGAGGAGGAGATGTCGGAGAAGATGACCGGAGGCGGTCCTGTTGAGCGCTCCTTTAAGAACAAGGGTACTGCGAAGACACAACCCCCTTCCTCTAGCACCAATCCTGCTGGTGCAAAAATCCACCGGCATCGGAGAAGCTGGAGTCGAGGGAGTCACGGTCACCATCGGGACCTACAAAGAAAGTCTAAACCGGAGTTGGGGGTGCTCCGACAAGACCCTCCGATGCTCAAGTCAGTTCTCTGTCTCAACAAGAATGGAGTGCTCGAACGGAAATTTTAGTAGAGTTTTGAGATGGAGATTAGAGCTTAGAGAATAACGTATCTGGGGGTTCCCTTTTATAGGCGGAGGGCGTAACAGATCGATAGTGACATCTGTAACCGCCTGGTAGTGGGCCGTTTGGGGCCATGAGGAGTTTGTTACGGAGAGTAATGGAGTGGAGTCATGGCCATCACCGTAGCCTGCCACATGGAGCCTGTTGTGGAGAGTGGAGTGATGCCCGTTATCGTGACTTGTCAAAGCATGATGGAGCTGCGTGGGATCTGTTACAGGAAGTGGAGCAGAGTCGTGGCCATTATTGTGGCCTGCCAGGGAGTCCAGGCCCGTCGGTTGAAGCTCGGTTGGGGTGTCTGGTGGAGAGGGGTAGCTCTCCATCTAAGAGGAGCTCGGATGTTGCTGGCGAGCCTTCTACCGTTGGGTGCCTTGGGCACTAGTACTGCAGGTGAAGGTCATCTACTGTAGAAGCTCGGTTAGGGGCTTTCTGCGGATGAAGTTTGGTTTCATGCCAAATTCGGCAGAAGGTCGACCGACAGTGGATGTCGGATGGTGCTGGAGAGGTTCACCCGCTGGAGGGGCCCGACTGCTGGAGCCCGTGTGTCATAGGAGTTCGTTCGAAATCTGTTCGCTACAGAAGTTCGGTCGGAGTCTGGTTCCCGTAGAAGTCCGGATGGGGATCATTTTTTGAGGAAGCTCGACCGAAGCTTGCCACTTGTAGTGGTAGCTCGGAGTAGATCGCTTGTAGCGGTAGCTCGGAGTAGATCGCTTGTAGTAGAGGCTCAGAGTAGATCGCTTGTAGTAGAAGCTCGGAGTAGATCGCTTGTAGTAGAAGCTCAGAGTAACTCGCTTGTAAGAATTCGGATGAGGTCTACCTGCAATAGGAGCTCAGGGCCGATGTCCGGCTCCCGTAGGAGCTCGGACGAAGTCCACCTGCAGTAGGAGTTCGGGAAAGAAGTCTGGCTCCCATAAAAGCTCGGATGAAATCCAGAAGGTGGTTGACCACCATAGAAACTTGGATGGAGTCTGTCTGTCGTGGAGATCTGCTGTTGGAAAGTTCGGCCACTGACGAACTGACGAAGTTCTGGAAGAAATTCGGATTGGAGTCGATCGAATCCTGTTGGAAAACATCTGAAAGAGGTCCGGAGAACGGTTGACCCTTGTAGGAGGTCGGTCGATAGTAGAATCCAGAGAGCACTTGGAGCAGCCCGGGAGATGCGGTAGGAATTCATCCATCGGGGGAATCCGGTCGACACTTGTGGAAGAAGCTGTGGGAGTTTTATCCGTCGGCAGAACTTGGGAACATGGCGGAAGCTCAGCCGTCGGAGAAGTTCGAAAAGATGTCGCCCAAGGTCGGACACCGATAGAGTCCCGGGAGGGTCACTTTCGATACGAACTTCAGCTGGGGGGTATTTTATACCCAACAAGCCTGATAGACGATTGAAGAAGCTTACTGCTGGAGAAGCCCGGGAGATGCAGTAGGAGTTCGTCCGTCGGGGAAATCCGATCGACACTTGTGGAAGAAGCTGTGGGAGTTTTATCCGTCGGCAGAACTTGAGAACATGGTGGAAGCTCAGCCGCCGGAGAGGTTCGAAAAGATGTCGCCCAAGGTCGGACGCCGGTAGAGTCCCGAGAGGGTCACTTTCGATACGAACTTTGGCTGGGGGGTATTTTATACCCAACAAGTATATATTTTGATACTAATGGATTGTTGAAATTCAAATCTAGAATGTGTTAGAAATATTGGTCACTCTTAGAAAGTATTTCATAAATGCTAAATCAAAAAGCCAAAGAAAGTAGATGGAAGAAGCCATATCATGAAAAGTCAAGTGAGAGAGGTTAAGAGCCGACTCTAAGCTTCAAAAGTCAACTCTGGCATGCAAATATAAGTGGCACAGTCTATAAGTGGATCCCTACTTTTATCGAGTCGATCCCTACTTTTGTCGAGTTGACTCCCTTAGGAAGACAAAAAGTAAATTTTTTAGCATTGGCCTTAGTCAACCCCTACTTCGTCTCAAGTCACAAAAGATAGAGCCATATTTTTTTGTCTAGACCTAAAGTCAAACCTTTCTTCTGTAGAGCCAACTCGTAGTTACCTTGAGTCAACCCCTACTTAGTTTCGAGTTGATTTGAGTACAGCTTGTTAGAATCAAGGGGTTGATATGTGCAACACAAGAAAATATAAAATTTTAATTAATAAATAATAAAAGAATAAAAATAATTTTTAGATTAATCATGTGAGATCTCATCTCAAATCAATCTAGATCCCTCATGGTTATTAAGATTAAGATTAAAAAGAAGAAAGATCAAATCTTCACCTTTGCGTAGGTAGTTCTTCACCACAAGCTGATGATCATAGATGTTTTCTCTCTTCTTTTGAAGTCATACAAGTATCCGACCTCTACATGTTGAAAATTATATTTCAAAGCTAATCGTTGGCCTATTGACAATTATGCTCATATATGAAAATTATATATGAATTATTGATTAATAAAAATTATTTGATATTTTTTATCATAAGTTGTATATCTTCTTTTATGAACTCTTCTATTATGATGAAGTCTTTAGGACTATTTTAATCGATAAAAAAAAAAATATCATTTAGTCCTTAAACTTGTTTGTGATCAAACGATATGCTATTACTAGGATGATAGCGATTATCAAATGTAGGTCATTATGTGCCATATAGGTTGGTTATCCTCTTAACCAAGAAGTGTGGAGATACTGATATGACATATAGGTGAGATATAGGAGTATATCTTATCAAACGTGTTCCAACTGCAGAGCACTCTGCTGTCAAAAGTAGCTCACAAAGGATATGGGTATAAGTATCCCTCTGACCTAAAATCATCATGGTGACTTGCAAGCAACTCACTGTGCTTTGATATCGGACTACTTGAATTTTTAATTCAGTGATGAAAGATTTTTGGGTATAGTCAAGTATTTGTTAAGTCGATGTATGAGTCAAGATGGGATTGATCGCTTCTGATTTTAGGAGTTAGTGCTATATTGTATTTCAATTCAGCAAAACCTTGACCAAGGTAGTCCTTATGAGGAGTCATAGGATTTATGAGATTGAGACACATTATGGATGTACTGATTAGAGTTGATAGTTTAACTTTAAAATCATTCTAAGTACTCAGGGTCAAAAGGATGAATTATACGATAACCATAGTTTAAGGTACTTGAATGTTGCTTTGCAATCATTCGGTCTATCCGAACGTCGGATACTATTGCTAGATGATCATTTTGATTAGTATAAAAATTTATTCTTGTGCTACCAACTTAGGTTTGAACCTATGAGATCACACTCAAAAGAAATTTTTGACTGATCACATGACTAATCGATGATTGAGAATTATTTAAAGGTATAATTATCAATTCGATTGATGGTTAACCTGATGCAAAAGTTGTGATGAAATAATTTGCTAAAAGTTAGTAAATTATAGAAAGATTAATTAGTAATTAAATTACTGATTAGCTCAATTTGATTGAGCAATGTGATTTAATTCAAATCTAATTGAATTAGATTCAATTAGGTTTGACCCTATTAGGTTATGAGATAACCTAATCGCTAGGGGTGATTGATTTCTGATTTGATTAGGATTTAGGTTTGATTAAATTCTGATTTGATTAGAATTTAATTAAGTTAGTTTAGTATCTAATTAGATTAGATTTAAGTTATCTAATTTGGTCTAACCTGATTTGATTAGGATAAAAACCTAAATGGATAAACCCTAGAGTCCAATTTTGATTGGACTCATCCTTTCATGCAACACCCTTTACCCACGCCATCCATCTCAACACAAATTTAGAATTTGTGAGAGAAAATATCATACCAAAAGTGTTTTTGTCGCCCCATCTCAATGCCCTAAAGGATAGGATTAAGTGGTTAGAGTTTGAATTCAAAATAGTTTAAATTTGAACTAAAAAACTACCTAGATCTTTATCCTTATCTACCTATCCACGCCCACCTTAAGAAGGGCTGAATTTTGTGTGATAAAATTTAGATGCTTTTCACTGTGAGATAATGTAAGAAGTGGGGCATGAGGTCTTAGGGTGGGAAGCCTTCTTTGGCATGTGAGATTGAGGAGATCTTGTTCCTCTTGGGTGAGAGACCTAGATATTGATCTAGGGTTTTGGGTGAGGGGAAATCAAAGAGAGAAGTGAGTTCTCCTCCCTCCTTCCATCACCACATCCTCCTCCATATTCCTTTTTCAATTTTGGAAGAGTCTGAGAGATCCAAAGAGAGGTGTAGATCAGCCATCAATAGGATCTTCATGCGAGCTAGCACTCCCAAGAAGATCGATCAACATAGGGTTTCAGGTGGACGATCCATAAAGATCGGACACCCCGTGTGGCTGCAAGCAACCAGCAAGACCTCAAATCCATATTATTGAATCGCAAACATCTGCTACCTACACTCAGGTGATGAGTTTTAAACTCATACTCATTGTGGATTAAATCTACCACATATTTGATATGATCATGCATGTAGATTTTAATTTTCAGATCATATATATGCAATATATCATGTTATAGATCCTAAGATAGGTATTTTTAGATTTGATCTAAAGCATGCTTATTAGATTAAATCATTTAATCTTGTGTATTCCATTGAAAAATTTTTGAAAAGTATGCTTGAAATGCCTGTCAGTTTCTTTCAATGGTATCAGAGCCTAGGTTCATTATGACATGACATATATGCTTGTATAGATCTAATTTTTATTATTTAGATTAGATCTAAATAGTTTTTATGTTCAAGTCTGATTTATGATCAGTCTTATATGTGATATGATATTAGATTAGATGATTCAAATGGTCAAGTACTCGGATTGGATTGATCACTAGATCGTTCGGTCATAGGAGCAACCAGAATTTAAAGATCCTCTTTCCATTCGATGGGATGCTCTTATAGTGTGTAAGAGTGCCATATGATTATATCCCATGAAAAAGAATGCGAAAGAAAGAAAACTTACTTTTTTGTAAAATTTTAGATTTGAAAATTCTAGGATTTGTTGGATGTGATACAAGTTGTATGAAAAGTAAAAATATCTAATCTTTATGACTAAAATTATTTAATCATGAAAAATAAAATTTAAAATCATAAAAGATTTAGATTAGATCTAAAAATTTATTTATGATTAATTTTATTTTAGTTTATATAAAATTTTTTAAAACTAAAACTTTGCAAAAGTTGCTGGCATGCCTATTGAGCCAACTCAGTTTTGAATTGAGTCGACTCAATCCCCTGATTTGTCGGTTTAGTTTCCTACTAAGCCGATCTAGTTGCAGCAGGCGCATAAAATAGGTTATTGTTCATTAACAGTGAGTCGACTAACTCTCAAAACTTAGTCGATCCACTGTAGTGAGCCAGCTCAGTTCGAAGATGAGCCGACCAAGTTTTAGAATAAAATTTTTTTACATAAATCAATGTAAAATATTTACAAAATTATAATTATTTTAAAGCCAACCTAAATCCATATTGATTGTATACTTAATTGGGAATTAAGGGTTGAATCATTTAGATCTAGAATTGTGAATTAAAGATCTAATGACATTTGCATAAAATATAGGTTTATGGGTTAGCTTGATTAGATCCTCTTAATTGGGTTAGACCTAAGGTTATAATCGAATGGACTAAATAAAAAAATTGATTAAATCTAACCAAAAGTTGAATTAGATTAAATCAAAATTTTTTAGATCAAATACAAAAGTTGTAGTTGGTCGAGTCCATATCTTTGATCAGACCAAGTGGATCTGATCGTGGCTCAATGATCGAGCCCGAGTCTTTAGGCAAATCAAATTGAAACTGATAAACTAATTGGTGTCTAAGATAATTATGGCATTGTGACCAGTAGTTTTTAATTGGCAGCCTACTTACCTGACCATTTCGATGGTGACTAAGGCAAGCTTTGGTAGACCCTTCCATCGATCTCACTTATCTAACAAATATGGTCAATCAACTTTTAATTAGGTTACTCATTGATTCGAGCTAACCCATGCTGCATAGGTAAATCAGTATGACTGATTTAGGTATCTTTGGACTAGCTTATCTCTAGTCTTCTTTGATTTGACTTGGTGAAGTTAGTGGAAGGATTTATGACTTGGACATCAATTTCTTCTTTTTCTCTTAAAATATATTAACTAAATCTTCTAAATTATTAGGTCCTTAAAATAAAATAGTTATGGAGATAACTAGATCATAGCCTCCCATTAAGTTGGGTGATAATGGATCCATTAGTCTGATAATCATTGGAGGCCCAAAGGCCTGGTGCTTATCTGCTATTGAAATTATCATTCATAATATGATAATTTAGTTGTATCTCTCTGATGGGTGGTTAGGTTGGTTGACCAAAATCAAATCCAATCATTCGTTAGCTAGATGCGTTGAGTATGATCATGTTAATAGTTGGACCTAACTAAACCTTTCAATAGAGGCCAAAGCCTACTAAAAAGGTACCTGAGGCAAAATTATTTACTAGAAGTTGTTTAAAAAAATAATTGGTTAAGAACCTATCCATACATGCGCATGAGTTAACCGACCAAAGTCGGACCTGTGTACAGTCTGTGTGAATTCTAATACCCACTAAAGAATTAAGGTAATTCTTTGAATTAAAGGTAGAGGCTATCAATTCGTATAAAATAGTGAGAGAACCTTTAGACTAAAGTTTAAGTCTTTAGACTTAATAATTCATATATTAATTAGGCTTTTGATTTTCTTTTTATGCAGTTATGGCCACCACCTTGTCGCTCAATCACTATTGGATAGCGATAAGTTGATGGGATCCAATTTTGATAGCTGGTATCAAAAATTGAAGATTGCTCTAGAGCATGAATGGATCATGTATGTGCTTATAGATTTGGCACGTGAGGAGCCCACTCTAAATGCTTGTGTTACGGTTCGAGATACTTACTTAAAGTGACTCAACGACCGCACCATGGTGTATTATATTACGTAGGCTATGATGAATGATGAGTTCAGTTGCAAGTTTGAGGATGCTTAGCCAGATAAAATATTGCAAGTGTTGAATGAATCATTCGGCACTCCCGATGACGTTAAGCGGCATAAGACTAGTTGTACCATCTTCAATGCTCAGATGAGGAAAGGAGTGTCGGTCATTGATAATGTATTATACATGATCGAACAGATCAAACATCTGAGCAAGCTCAGCTTTTTCTTGCACGAACAGCTTGGAAAGAATGTGATACTGAATTTCTTGCCCAAGTCTTACCTCTCCTTTCTCAGTCATTATAGAACGATAAAGTCTACAGTCAACTATCATCGTTTACTGAGGTTGCTGTAGACTTTTGAGAAGGATCACCAACTCTATGAGGAGATGGTGAATGTAGTGGGAGGATGTTCTTCAGTGGGGCATCATTTTTTTAAGAAAGGAAAGAAGAAAAATAAAAATAAAAAGGTGTAGCATGTTGGGGGTCAGATCAAGAAGTTCAAGTCTGACCAGAGCTAGGCAGAGTGCTTCTACTATAAGAAGTAAGATTACTAGAAGAAAAATTATCTTTAGTACATTGCCTTTCTTGATCCAAACAGGTCGAATAAGAAGAAGAAGCAAGTGGTTGCTAGATAAGACAATTATATGATAACACCTTGCAACTTCTCTATTTGTGATACAATGACCTGGGTATTAGATACTGGTAGTCCTATTAATATTTGTAATTTATTACAGAAACTTTTGGTCAGTAGGAGATTTGAAGATGGTGAGAGATTTCTGAATGTTGGAGATGAAAGATCAATTCCAGTTTTAGCTTTAGAAATTATCAAGCTTGTATTCAATTCTCGTATCATTGTTCTTAGTGACTATCACTTTTGTCTTAGTTTCTTATTGAATGTAATTTCTGTAGGCCTTTTGGCCAAGAACAGTTATGAAATTTTAATAAATTTTTTTTTGTGATATCATTTTGAATGATGTTACTATGATAAATGGATAATTAAACAATAGCATTTATGTTGTATCCCGATCTAGTGTAATGTACACATCAAATAAACATCCTAGGATAGATAATATCTCAGATGCCTACCTTTGATATTATAGACTAGGTCATATTAACAAGAATAGGATGAACAAGTTGACTCAAAAGAGAATCTCGAAGTCAATAATTGTGAATCATTGCCAACCTATGAGTCTTATCTACTTGAAAAGATGATCAAGTCACATTTTACTAGAAAAGGTGAATGAGCTAGTAAAATTTTAAGTTTCATACATACTGATGTATGTGGACTCATGAACACAAGTGCCCGAGATGGATATTACTACTTCATTAGGTTCATTGACGATCTATCCAGCTATAGGTATGTCTACTTAATGAAATACAAGTTTGAATCATTTGAAATATTCAAACGGTTTCATAATGAGGTAGAGAAATAAACTGAAAAAAGTATTAAAACTCTTCGACTTGATCGAGAGGATGAATACCTCTCCAGTGACTTTCTGACATATTTAGGAGAGAATGAAATTCTATTGTAATAGATCCCTCCTGGGATACCATAATATAATGGTGCATCAGAAAGGAAGAATCGAATCCTGTTAGATATGGTTCAATCCATGATGGGTTTTATTAGTCTGTCGATCTCCTTTTGGAGATATGTACTCGAGTCGGCTTGTTATGTACTTAATAGAATTTTGAATAAGTCTATAGATAAAATACTATATGGATATGGACAGAACGTAAGCCGGTACTCTCACACCTTAAGATTTGAGGGTGTCCGGCTTATGTCAAATGTTCAATAATAGACAAGCTCGGACTTAGGTCTGACAAATATCTTTTCATTGGATATTCAAAAGAAACTAAGAGGTATTATTTCTATCTTACTGATGAATAAAAGATATTTGTTAGCTTTAAGATAATTTTTTTAGAAAAAAAATTTCTTGAAGAAGGAACTAATGCCTCAAAAGTTGAACTTGATGAAGTTCGACAAGTAGAAAAACCAACACAATCTAGTGAACCTATAGAACTAGAGTTGATTAGATCAAATTCTGAACCCATTGTAGATGCACCATTGAGGAGATCCAATACAGTATTGCATCTGTCAGATAGATACTACATTTTTTAATCCGAGATGGTGATCCTATTGAACTTGATGAGAACAATGAGGATCCGATCACCTACATGGATGCAATACAGAGATCCAACTCTGATAAATAACTTAAGGCCATAAAATCTGAAATGGAGTCCATGAAGGTCAATGATGTATGGACATTAGTTGATCCATCTAAAGGGTTAAAATCTATAGGATGTAAGTGAATTTTTTTTAAAAAAAAGAGCACAAACGGAAAGGTGGAGACCTATAAAGCCCATCTGATTGCCAAGGGATATAATCAATCTTATGGTATTGACTATGACGAGATATTTTTTCTTGTGGTAATACTCAAATTCATTCAGATTATGCTTATTGATAAATGGTATATTTTTACATTTATTAAAGATATTTTTATTAATTTATGGTGCTAACATCTTCTTAAAAATCTAATTTTATGAATAAATTAAATTTTTTATAAAAATAAATAATTTTAAAAAAAATAAAATTAGAACATATTTATGAAAAATAGATGTTAATTTAATTGAATAATTTAAGCACCAAAATGATGAAAAATTTTTGAATAATTTAATGCATATTTTTTTCTATTTTTCAGACAAAAAGTTAGAGCAAAAATTGAGCCAAAATATTCTAAAAAATAAAAAATATTACCTCCGATGCACGGTGGACCGGCCAGTCGGTGCATGGAATCAGGGCACAGTCCATCAGAAATTTCATGCGGTCCAAAGGTGTGGCTCATAGTAAGTGAAAGGTATTTTTCATGAACAGATGGTCAGGATTCAAATTAAGGTAGATCAAACGGCTGCTGTTCGCTGTCGGTTTATAAGGAGAAGTTTTGTGCGATCCAACGGCCGAAAATGTATCCATCATCAGATCCGACGGTCCAGACTCATTCCTAACTTTGAATAGGACTCTTCCGCACGATCCAATGGCTCAGAACCAATCCCAAGTATGATCGAATGGCTGTGGTTTGATCTGACTTTGATTTGGATTAAAATGAGGATTTTCTGTGCAGATCTGGGCAGTTCAAGCTCCATCCGACGGCCAGGAATATTCTTAAGGGGATTAATATGATTTCTAAGGGTTTTAGGACTCTTTTTCTTATCAAAAAATTATAAAAAATTTATCTATAAATAGGAGGTCCGGGAATAAGCTTTTAGAGTAAAAAATTGAGTAAAAAGTATAAAAAAAATAAAAAAAAAATTAGATAGATTTAGAGACCCAAGAAAAAGAAGGAGAGAAGTCAGTTCGCTCTATGGAGTACGACGGAAGATGGAGAGGTCATCAACCATCTTTTTGATGAGGCTGGACTGATCAACTTCAGATCTTTATTATAGTTTTATTTTTATTTTATTTTATTATTATTTTTTAAATTTTTGTACTTGAATTTCAATTTCAATTACTGTAAAATTTGTTTTCTTGCAGTTTAAATTTTTGTCTTTTATTTTTTTGCACATAGATGCTAGGATCTAATTAGTAGATCTTAGTAGCTGATTTATTTTATACTTTTTAAATTTTTATTATTTATTTTATTATATGTAGATGTTAGGATCTAGTTAGTAGATCTTAGTACCCAATTTATTTTTCATACTTTTAATTTTTATTTTTGACTTAAATTGTTTTCTTCAAAAATTTATTTTTTTTTTACAAAATCAAAGATTTTAAATCAAAGTCTTACCTTCTCTGTAGATTCGACCTAACTCACTACCTTCTATGTATTTTTAATTTTTATTGAAGTCAGAATTTGATTGATAAGCATGGTGTCTTAACGACAGCGTCACAATCGTATCAATTTTTGGCATCATTACTGGGGAAGGCAACAATTTTAATATTTGATTTCTTTGGTTTTCTTATAATATAGCTTACTAACTTTTTTAATTTTTTTTTACAAAAAAAAAAAATTCAAAAAAGAGATAGAAAGCTTTTGATTTTGTTTGGTGAGATCAATCCTAACCTTAATCCTAACTATTTTTTTTAATTATTATTTTTTTAAATTAACTTAAAATTTACCCACTATTAGATATGGTCCATTCCATGATGAGCTTCACGGACCACCCTGAATTTCTTTGGAGACATTGTCTCATGACAGTAATTTATGTATTGAATAGGGTTCCCTCTAAAATCGTTCCTACCACACCATATGAGATATAGCACGGTAAGAAGCCAAGTCTGAATCATCTCAGAATTTGGGGTTGTCCGCCTCATGTCAAGAGACAGCAGGCGGACAAGTTAGAGTTCAGATCTTTTAGAGCTCAGTTTATAGGATATCCTAAAGAGTCATTAGGATACTATTTCTATATTCCAGAAGACCACAATGTGATTGTGAGTTGAAATGCTATTTTTCTTGAAAAATAGTTTATTCAAGATGGTGGCATCGGAAGAATAATTAAGCTTAAGGAGAATGTCTCCCAAGAGCAACGAGCTAAAGATCCTGAGGAACCTAATCAATCAGAACCAGTTTTAATACAACCTCTTCCACCTCGTAGATCGACTAGGATTTTCCATCCTCCTGAAAGGTACTTAGGTACCATACAAGAGGATGTAGAGAAAATATTCCTCATGAGAAATGGAGCTCATGGTGATGATCCCAAGACCTATGATAAGACGATATCAGATATTGACTTCGAGAAATGGTTAGAGGCAATGAGATCAAAAATTGACTCGATGCATTCAAACCAAATCTGGACCTTGGTAGATCCATCTGAAGGTATTGTATCTATTGGGTGTAAATGGATCTTCAAGAGAAAGATAGGTGCAGATAGGAATGTGGAGATATTTAAGGCTAGGCTCATAGCAAAAGATTATAGTCAGTGCGAAGGCATTGGCTATCAGGATACCTTTTCGCCCGTAGCCATGCTAAAATCCATCCGTACATTGCTTGCTGTTGCAACCTATTTCGATTATGAAATATGGCAGATGGACGTGAAAATGACGTTCTTAAATGGACATCTTGAGGAAGATATCTATATGGAACAGCCACTTGATTTCACATCCAGTGATGATGATCACAAGATCTGCAAGCTGCAAAGGTCCATTTATGGACTTAAGCAAGCATCTCGAAGTTGGAATACTCGGTTCAATGATGTGATCAAAATGTTTGGTTTCATCAAGAACGAGGAGGAACCATGTGTGTTCAAAAAGGTCAGTGGGAGCACAGTTGTCTTCCTCATATTGTATGTAGATGACATCCTCCTAATTGAAAATGATATTTTCATGTTGACCTCAGTCAAAGTATGGTTGTCTAAAGAGTTCTCTATGAAAGATCTAGGAGAGGCATCCTTTATACTAGATATTAAGGTTTATAGAGATAGACCAAATAGGATGCTAGGATTTTCACAGAAAATGTACATAGAGGAGGTGCTAAAGAGGTTTAGCATGAAAAACTCCAAAAGAGATTTATTGCCTTTTAGACATGGTATTCATCTCTCCAAGAAGATGTGCCCTAGCACACCTGAGGAGATTGAACGCATGAGCAAGATCCTTTATGCTTCGGCAATAGAGAGCCTCATGTATGCCATGCCATGTACACGACCTGATATAGTCCATGCTGTGAGTGTCACCAGCAGATGTCAGTCGAATCCAGACGAAGAGCACTGGACTTCTGTGAAATGTATCCTTAAGTACTTGAGAAGGACTAAGGATATGTTTCTAGTCTTTGAGAATGGAGAACTCTAGATTTAGGGATATATAGACTCAGACTTTATGTTTGATATAGATGATCAAAAGTTGACATCTGAAAGTTTGTTCATTTGCAATGATGGTGCAGTTAGCTGGAAGAATTTCAAGTAGACGGTGATTGCTGATTCCACCATGGAGGCAGAGTACATTGCTGCATCGAAAGCTGTGAAGGAGGTATTCTGATACAAGAAGTTTGTCGTAGAACTTAAAGTGATGTCATCAGATGCCATACCTCTTTACTACGACAATAATGGTGCCATAGCCCTAGCTAAGGAGCCAAGATCTCACCAGAAGTCCAAGCACATCGAGCGGCGATTCTATCTGATCCATGATTACCTCGAAAAGGGTTATGTCGAGGTTATGAGAGTCGACTCCACAGATAATGTGGTAGATCTACTGACTATAAATGAATAAAAGGATTATTCTTCTATCACATTGTATACATTGTGTCTGTGATACATCCTTTGAGTTAGTAGAAATGTAAATTCATATTTTCAAGAGTTGAAAATTTAAGGCATGAATTTACATAACTAACTCATAAACAGCTCCTGACCATAGGATCATCACGAGGATGGTGATCGATCCGGAAGGTTGATGTACGATCACTTTCTTAGAATAGATGTGTCTTGAGTCTATGGTGTGGAGATACCAGAGTGAGAGTACAGGTATTCGTTGAGAACGAGAGTACTGAGTGTGACCACTTCGAGCAGTCATAAGGAAGTCTACCTTCTCGTCAATGACTAGCTTGATGCTGCAATTGTGTGTCTAGTTCTTTGACCTGAAGTGCATCGACAGTTCACCTTGAGTGTGTTATAGTTTGACTACACCATAACTCGATCTCCTAGCCATTCAGAATCCTGAGGTGTATGTTGGCTGTAGCATATTCATTATAGGAACTGGGTCGTACCAAGATGGGATCTATCAACCTCGGTAGATGAGAGGAGTAGTCCTATGATAATTGAAAGATCGAGTCCTTAAGCCCATGGCCATGACAGAGTGAAATAATAGAAAAGAGTTTTTCATTAAGATTTCATATCGGACTTAGATCGATCGATTAACTCATATGACTGATGTTGGGTTTGACGAGTTCACCTTAACCCTAATTCAATCGTGACTCATGATAGAGGAACTCAATCACACAGGTAGCTACACTGAGAGGTTCATCTTCAGTTCTGATAGGTTGCCACCACATACTGCTAGGTGTCACTGATGGATTTTGGGAGCAATTAGAATGATATTGATGATCGATCATTCTAATTGTCTGAATCAGAAGAGTTCTAATCCATCAAAAGGAGTTTTGATGATGTCGATGATGAGATCATGACATATCTCATTACCATATAGAATTGAATCTAACTGGGTCACACAAATAAGGGTTAGGATTTGGATGTCTTCAATTGGGCTAACCCAATTGATTTGGATAAGATGCAATTAGGTTCAAGGAAATCATGCTAGCACATGATTGAACCTAACTTTCTTCTCGTGTAACCTTTTCTGTCTCTACTGAGCCAAATATGATTTGACTCATCCAGAGAATCTTAGGAAGATTTCTCTCAGTCTAAATGAAGCTTGTCCAGCTCAGAAAAGGCTTGTCTTAATTCATGAGATGAATTTAAGACAACACCTGCTAATTCCTAGCACCTGCCAATTTCATTTTAGGATATCTGTCAAAAGTTGACATATGGGTCTTAAACTGAAGAGGGCTCATTGGAGGATTTTTATGGAGTGTCCACAAGCCAAGCCATATCAAATTGGGCACCATAATCAGATTATGGTGTGAGCCCAATTGGATTAAAGTGGGTGCCTCAAGTGGATAAGGATTGGAGAGTCTTAATCAATTTAAACTCTTGGGCGCCACCTCTATTTGTGCTTATCCAATGTTGGCACCATCTTTTGGAGATAAGGTGGGGTTCTTATCTGATATGATCAAATGAGATCACTCCACCAATCAAATTTTTTTCAGAATTTATTGGAATTTTTTGATTGGTTGAATGATGTGGCATTGCGCAGCATACAGGGTTTATATAAACCCTGCTGCGCCTAGGGTTTCGAGGTAGAAGTTGTTTTATATACAAAACTCAATAGCTGCCACCCTCTCCCCTTTTCTCGACATCCTCCCTGCTCTCCTTCCTCCTCTCTTCACATCCAAAGAGTTGGACGTCCATCTGGCAAAGATCCAAGGCATGGTGATGCCTGGAACAAAAGGCTGCAGGACTTCTTCGATAGGCTGCTGCTCCAACTTCAGAAAGACTTTTGAAGATCTTCCTAATCAGATTTAGATCTAATTTTTGGAGCATAGATTTTCAAGGAGAAGACATTCCAGATCCTACCCGAGTAGATATCGGTAGAGGCCAGGCACTTGTGTGGCTACATCAGAACCTCGGACTGTACTGAGATCATCTACAAGGTAATTAGATTACCCTTGAAGTATTACTTATTTTCTCATCTCTTTAGATTTATTTTAGATTTAATATCAGATATGAAGATTAGATCTAGAGACTTAGATCTGAAATATATGCAGGATAATTTTTTTTAAAATTATTCTACTCCAGATTTGATGAAATCTGAAAGATCCTATAGAGGAAAAGCGATTTTCCTCCTTCAGCAATGATGTGGATTCTTCTTCAAGTGAGGATGAGTGTGTTGGAAAATATGTCCTAAAAGCCAATCGTCAAGCTGTTGATGGTTGAGCAACCTTGTATTGTAATTGATTTGTTAATAAATAAAATATATTTTTGATATTTTCATCACAAGTTTTCATCTTCTAATGAACTCCGTTGTTGTGATGAAGTCCTTAGGAATATTTAGGATCGATAAAGAGAAGATTTATCGATGAGTCCTTAAAACTGTTCACAATCAAATGATAGGCTGTTAATAAGGACGACAGCTTCTATCGAGCATAGATCACTATAGGCCATATGGGTTGGTTGTCCTCTTAACCAAGGAGTGTAGAGACACTGGTATGGCATACAGATAAAATATAAGGGTACATCGTCATTGAATGTGACCAACTCCAGAGCATTCTACTGTCAAGAATGTCTCTGATGGGATATAGGTATAAGTATCCCTTAGACCTGAGATCGTCTCAGTGACTTGTAAGCAACTCATTATGCTTTGGTACTGGACTAATCAAATTTCTAATTCAGTGATGGAAGGCTTCTGGACACAGTCAAGTACTTGCGAAGTCAGAGTATGATCAAGATGGAATTGACTACCCCAAGAGTTGGAGAAGAATGAGTCACTATATTTCAATTTATCAAAATCTTGGCCAGGATAATCCATCAGATGGATTTGATATTCTGAAATACAATGTAGATAACTTGATTAGAGTTGATAGTTAAACTCTGAAGTGTCCTATGAGTATTTTGGTCAAGGAGATGAATTATATGAAAACTATTTTCGTGTGGGTTCTAAGGATGTTGTTCTACACATTCGACCTATCCGATCATCGGGTACCATTGCTAGATGATCACTTCGATTGGTATAAGAATTTATTCCTATACTATCAGCTTAGGTTCGGACCTATGAGATCACACACATTAAAGTTCATGATCCAATCGGATGGTTGATCAATGATTAAGAATCATTCTAGAGTTAAACGATCAATACGATTGACATTTAACCTAGTGTAAGTGTTGCAGGAAGATCGATTAGCAATTCGATTGCTAATTGGCTTAATTTGATTAAGCCAATGGGCTAAGATTAAGTATAATTGAATATGATTTCATTAAATTTAGTTTGGGATTGATTGGATCAAGTCCAATTGATTTATTGGATAAGCTAAGTATAAGAAAAAACTAGTCCTAGTTCAATTAGGATTTGGGTCAACCTAATTTTTAATTCGATTAAAAAATTAAATTAAATTTAAATCTAATTTAATCTAATTAAATTAGATTTTTAATTGGGTTAAGATCTATTTTAATTAGATTGATTTGATTTTGTTTTGATTTGGTTTGAGAAACAAGATTGGAACAAGACATAGATTGAATCCTATTAAGACTAGGATTCCACCTTGCGCCACTTTAGCCCCCACGCCCACTCTCTCTTATCCCATGCCCACTCTCTCTTATTTTGTGTGACAAAAATTTCTCTCCTAGGTCTTCACATATGCCCAAAACTTTCTTCTCTTTCTCTCTTACATGGAAAGTGATTGTGGATCAAGTCAAAGTAGGAATTAGTTTGGATTTCAAATTCTATAAGATAGAGTTTTAGAAAACCAAAACTCTTTCCTTATGGCATTGATTTTATTCAAATTTTTTCTAAAATTTTTATAGCTTTTATGGCACATTATATGCACCCTTTTCTGGTGGTCCACGCACAAAAAGAAAGAGGGGGCGCCCAAGAGTTGGGCGCCTCTTATCTTGCCATGTTTGGATAATCCTTGACTAGGTATTTGACCTAGACAAGGACTCTATCATATCTCTCTAATTAAAATAAATTTTTTTATAAAATTTTTGTAAAAAATAGAGAAAAGACAAACCTTTGGGGCATGCAAAAATTAAGAAGAAAGAAGGTTGGGGCATGGAGATACAATAGACACAAGACTAGGTGTCTAGGTGAGAGCAAAGAGAAGAAGAAGAGGGTCTTCTTCTAGGGTTGCTGTGTTCACCTCTTTCCTTCCTCCATCTTGAGTTTTCTGAGAGTATCTTAGATCTAAAACTCCTTCTACTTTTCATCTTTGGAAGAGTCTTAATCAAGAAGAAGGAGGTATCTGATCGACCATCGAAGAAGGATTAGCGCAGTACTAGCATACTGTGCTGATTTTTTAGACTAAGACTTCTGATCATGATTCATGGGCTCGTGTGGATGACTCCTAGAGATCGGATGTATGTGCAGCTCATAACATCATCCTCAAGTCAAGATTAGTAAATTTAGAATGTCTAACTTACAAGGTCATAGATCTGATCTATTATATTTTACATACATTAGATGTAGTATAGAAACATGTTGATATGATTAACATGTAGTTCTTGCTCTTTATATTTTAATTTTTGATTTAATATCATGTGATAATCATGTAATAAGATCTTAGATCTAGGGATTCTCTAATTTTATAAGTTAAATTTTGATTTATTTTAGTCTTCCGCTGCCTGATCTTGAAAAAGTTTCAAGATCTAACCCTGAAATCCTAGATCTGGTTCCTTCAATTGGTATTAGAGACAAGGTTATTTATTACATGATTATTTATATATACTTATATTATTTTTTAGATTAGATCTAATTTATAATCTGATTGTTAAATCTGAAAATAAAATTTTTAGATCAATCACGAACTGTAGGTTATCTTGCTGTAAGGTTTATCCCTTACAGTGCAAAGATTGTCCTAGTTCGTATAGATCTATCTTTAATCATAAATTTGTTAGATGTGATCTAGATTAAATTTATAATTTATTAGATTTAAAAAATATTTAAATCTAAAATAAAATTTCTTTGTTTATAATTTTTGCATAAAGAACCATCATATATTTGTTTGAAAAATTTACGCAATTTAAAGTTGAAATTATTTCAATTACATGAACCTGTTTAGATTAGATCTAAAGTAGTTTCTGTTAGAGCACGATCCTGGCTCCTCCCATGGACCTTGGGTGCAGCAGAACCAGCAATGAATTGATCTGGAGACTTCTGAACTCGATCCAAGGCCCTTGACGAAATTAGCCTGGTTGCTATCTTTTTCGTCAGCCTTTCATTCCAGATGAAGAACGCCTCTGATCTCACCTCTAAAAAATCCAAGATCTGGTACCCAACCAGATCAGATCTGAACTGAGGTCTTTCAATTTATAGATCTCAAATTAGGATATTCTAGATAGGGAAAAAGGTAGATGGAGACAGACCTTGTAGATCTGTCCTGCTGCAGCCTTTCCTGTAGATCTGTTGATGGAGATCTCACCCGCACCTCAAACGACCTCAGATCAACTCCAAATCTGAGAGGAACTTATACCAACCTCTTCTCAAAAGATTCCAGATCCTGGACCTAGTATTTGGGTGACTGCAAGAGAGGAGGGGAGCAATCTGATTGGCAACTGCAAGGAGGAAGGGGCTAGCGCCTCCCTTCTTTCTTTCCTTATCTGGACCTGGCGGCAAGAAACCCTAGGGTTTCTTGTTCCTGGGGCATGGAGGATCACTGGAGAGAGAGGTAGAAGAGAGAGAGAGATTTGGGAGAAAGAGTCGTCTATTACTTGGCTTCACCAAACCTATACAAGTACATGTATATATAAACACCAGGTCAAGTGACCCAAACCCAAAACTCCCTTGACCAACTCTATGGGAGATTAGGTTAACCCAAGCCCATGTACACCCATGACTTGACCTAATCTCACCTATCCTGGGCCCAGACCTGGCCCATAAAGAGTTGGTCCCTTGAGGCTCACATAACATAGACCTCAAGAACCCAAAAGGCCCACAGCCTTTCAACCTAGGGCCCAACTAGCCCTAGAGCCTCCATGAAGCCCTCATGAATGATGGACACACCACCTGGATCATAACAATCTCCACCTTGGTATCCCAAGGCCTCAACCAGCTCCACTCTATCCTTGCGACTGTAGATCCATTTGCAGCCAATGGGCCTCTTCTCCTGTGGCAACTGCACCAATCACCACGTCTGGTTCTGGTGGAGAGATTGCATCTCCTCGGATATCACCTGGACCCACCGCTCTCTGTCCTGACTCTCAATAGCCTCCTGATACGTATATGGGTCTCCATTCACTGTCACCAGGGCATATGATAGCATCTCCTCGAAGCCATATCGGTCTGGTTGCCTGATGGTCCTCTTGGGCTTGTGTAGGGCAACACTGATATCAGTCCTCGATCCAGCTCGCTCCTGCTGGACCTCTCTACCTCGATCATCCATTCGAGTCCTCTCCACCTGTGGGGACACCTTAGGTAGGTGCTCCACCTGAATGTCATGTCCTCCAGTAGTACCTGCAAGAGGCAAAATCAAAGAGGTAAGCTGTCCAACAGCGCCCTGCTGGACCTCCTCCTGCTCCTGCTGCTCCTCCATGCCTGCTCGCCTTCGTAGGACTGACTCCTCATCAAAAGTTACATCTCGACTAATGATGACCTTCTTTTCCAAGGGATCCCATAGCCTGTATCCCTTGACTCCTCGTGGATAGCCTAGAAACACCATCTTGCGTGATCTGGCGTCTAGCTTGCTCCGCTCACCAGCTCCAATGTGCACATAGGCCATGCACCCAAATACCCATAGATGGCCCTGCCCAACTGTCCTCCCAGACCACACCTCCTCTGAAAGCCTACCATCCAACCTGGTGTGAGGTGACCGATTGACCAAGTAACCAGTTGCATCAACTGTGTCAACCCAGAATACCTTTGGAAGCCCTGCCTGCAGCCTCATGCATCGTGCCTTTTCCAGAAGTGTTTTGTTCATCCTCTCGACCACCCCATTCTGCTATGGAGTCTCCTTAACTGAGAAGTGTCTCCTGATCCCACACTCCTCACAGTAATCCTGGAACTCTCTGCTGGTGTACTCCCCACCATTGTTTGACCTCAGACACTTCACACTCCTCCCCTGCTCCTTCTCCACCTCAGCTCTCCAGATCTTGAACTTGGTGAAGACCTCTGACTTCTCTCTCATGAAGTAAATCCAGAGTTTTCTTGAGAAATCATCAATCAGGGTCATAAAGTATCTGGCCCCATTCCTAGATAAAACTGGGGCTTGTCCCCACACATCCGTGTGTACTAACTTTAGAGGGGCTGCACTGTGGGCTGTACTGATGTTGAACTGAACTCTCCTCTGCTTTCCCATCTGGCAAGGCTCACAGATCTTCCCTGTAGCACCATCCTCCAGATCAGAGATGAGTCCTCTCTTGCTCAACTCCCTCAGCCCCTTGTCACCCATGTGGCCTAGGTGGTAGTGCCACATCCTGTAAGCCCCCTGCTGGTCCTGTGCTGCAGCTGTTGCATCAGACTCTCCGATCACCACAGATCCCTCCATGCGATAGAGGTTATTATCCAACCTCCTGCCTCCCATCACCACCATAGCTCCATTGGAGATGTTCAGTACTCCGCTTCTAGCCCTACTGCTGAAGCTGTATCCACTGCGCTCCAAGTAGCTTAGTGACACCAGATTCTTTTCCAGCTCCGGGATGTGCTTTACATTTGTCAATGTCCTCACAATCCCATCAAACATCCTCACCCTGACTGTCCCTATCCCAGCCACCTTGCAAGGATGATTGTCGCCTTGAGTCACTGATCCCATATCTATCTTGGTGTATGTCGCAAACCAAGACCTGTGTGGTGTGTAGTGATGTGAGCACGCAGAGTCTAGTGTCCACTCCTCTGTGTAATTCCTGTGACCATCTGATACCACAAGTAGATCATCCTCCACCTGCTGCCCAGCAACTGCACTCACTGATTCTGAGCCACTTCTTTCTCCCTTCTTGCTCTTCCATAGTGGACATTCTCGCTTGAAGTGCCCGGACTCGTTGCACTTGAAGCATTTCACCTCCTTCTTTCCCTTCCTGGACTTGGACCGTCCCCTGGACTTGCTTCTGCCTCTGCCTCTGCCTGTCCTCTCCCCTACTGCCAAATCCTCCTGGGGAGCTCAATTTTTGGTCAACTTTTTCCTCTGCTCATTAGACCTTAGCACCGAGACCATGTCCTCATATTCCAGAGTCTCCTTGCCGTAGAGCAGTGTAGTCACCAAAGAATCATATGATCCTGGCAGTGAACACAAAAGCAACAGGGACTTGTCTTCCTCATCCAGCTTCACCCCGATATTCACCAACTCCGTGGACAACTGGTCGAACCTCTGAATGTGGCCAATCACATCAGATCCCTCCTGCATCCGAAGACTGTACAACCTCTTCTTCAGCATCAGCTTGTTGCACATATTCTTCTCCATATACATGGCATGCAACTTCGACCAAAGGCCCTTCGGGGTCTTTTCTTCCAGCACCGAATACAACGCCGCATCCGCCAAACATCCTCTGATCACCGAGCATGCTTTCTTCTCCAACGATGCCCACTGTTTATCTGTCATTCCCTCAGGCTTCTCATCCAAAGCCTGATCCAGATCTGCTTGCACCAGAAGATCCTCCATCCAGATTTTTCACATGGAAAAATTTTCCTTGCCATCAAACTTCTCGAACTCAATCTTCATATTTCTGCCCATGACTGGATCCAAGCCAAACAAGCAATATAAAATCAAGAAGTGTAGAATATACCTTGATGGTACCTTGCTGAAAATTTTCAACACTTGGGATCTTCAACTTTTCGTGCTTGGAACCGCTTCCTCACCACCATGGCTCTGATACCAACTATTGGAGAATGATCCTGATTCCTCCCATGGACCTTGGGTGTAGTGGAACCAGCAACAAATAGATCTGGAGACTTCTGGACTCGATCCAAGGCCCTTGACGAAATCAGCCTGGTTGCTGTCTTCTTCGTCAGCCTTTCGTTCCAGATGAAGAACGCCTCTGATCTCACCTCTAAAAAATCCAAGATCTGGTACCCAACCAGATCAGACCTAGATCGAGGTTTTCCAATTCATAGATCTTGAATTAGGATATTCTAGATAGGGAAGAAGGTAGATGGAGACAGACCTTACAGATCTATCCTGCTGCAGCCTTTCCTATAGATCTGTTGATGGAGATCTCACCCTCATCTCAAACGACCTCAGATCAACTCCAGATCTGACAGAGACTTGTACCAACCTCTTCTCAAGAAATTTCAGATCTTGGACCTGTGTTTGGGTGACTGCAAGAGAGGAGGGGAGCAATCTGGTTGGCGGCTGCAAGGAGGAAGGGGCTAGCACCTCCCTTCTTTCTTTCCTTATCTGGACCTGACGGCAAGAAACCCTAGGGTTTCTTGCTCCTGGGGCATGGAGGATGGCTGGAGAGAGAGGTAGAAGAGAGAGAGAGACTTGAGAGAAAGAGTCGTCTATTACTTGGCTTCACCAAACCTATACAAGTACATGTATATATAAACACCAGGTCAAGTGACCCAAACCCAAAACTCCCTTGACCAACTCTATGGGAGATTAGGTTAACCCAAGCCCATGTACACCCATGACTTGACCTAATCTCACCTATCTTGGGTCCAGACCTGGCCCATAAAGAGTTGGTCCCTTGAGGCCCACATAACCTAGACCTCAAGAACCCGAAAGGCCCACAACCTTTCAACCTAGGGCCCAACTAGCCCTAGAGCCTCCATGAAGCCCTCATGAATGATGGACCTTGGCCTTAGCCTTGGTCCCCTGGGCCTTGGGCACACCACCTGGATCATAACAGTTTCATGCTTATTTCACTTGCATTTTGATTATGAATCAAACATGTAACTTGGTTGGTAGAACCATATTGTAAAAATATTTTACAAATATGAAAATTATTTTTGAAAAGCCGAACCCCATCCTCAACCCAAAACTTAATTGGAATTAAGAAGTTGTTTGATTAGGTTCTAGGATTGTGAATTGAAGAACCTAAGACACAAACCATAACACATTGGGCTAATGGGTTAGTGGGAATTAGGTCCATTAATTGGGTTAGACCTAAGGTTAGATTAAAGATGG
The DNA here is from genome assembly GCF_000442705.2 of Elaeis guineensis. Lineage (NCBI taxonomy): Eukaryota > Viridiplantae > Streptophyta > Magnoliopsida > Arecales > Arecaceae > Elaeis > Elaeis guineensis. The sequence goes on from NC_025999.2 coordinate 64,717,164, forward strand.
ACTTAATTAGAGAATTGACTAAATCTAATCAATTATTGTCTTAGATTAGGTCAAGGATTCTCTAGATCAATTACAATAGTTATAGTTGGTCAAGTCTATATCTTTAATGAGAACCAAATATACTTGATTCTTGGCTTAGTGGTCTAGCACGAACTGTTAGGTTGATCTAATTGAAACTAATTAAACCAATTGGTGTCTAAGGTAAATCAGACTGGTGGTTTTTAATTGGCAGCCCACTTACCTGACCATTTCTGATGGTGTCTAAGGCAAGTTTTGGCAAACCCTCCCACCGATCAAACTTACCTGGCCTCTTGGTGAAATTATGTTTTGATCGGATCACTTGACTATTCGAGCTGACCCATGTCAGCTAGGTAAATCAGTGTGACTGATTTAGGTGCTCCTAGATCAGCCCTTTTAATGGTCTCCCTTAAGCTGACTTGGTGAAGCCAGTGGGAGGATTATGATAAGCTGGTTCATCTGACCTCCTCCTCTAAATTAATTAAATTTTTTAAAATTATTAGGTCCTTAAAATAAAATAGTTATGATGACAGCTAGATCATAGCCTCCCATTAAGTGGATGCTAATGGATCCATCAGTTGGATAATCATTGGAGGCCCAAAGGCCTGGTACTTATCAGTTGATGAAATTGTCATTCATAATATGATTTCTTGATTGCATCTTTCTAAATAGTGGTTGGGTTAGCCAACCAAAGTTGGGCCTAATCATTCATAGGCTAGATGGGCCAAGTATGGTCATGTTAATGGTTGGACCTAACCAAACCTTTTCAGTGGAGGCCAAAGCCTACTGATTAGGGACTGGGGCAAAATAAAAATTACTAAAAATTATTTAGAGAAATAATTGGTTATGAACCTACCTTTAGATGTACATGGGTTGGCCAACCAAAGTTGGGCTTGTATGCAGTCTAAGTGGATTCTAGTATCCACTAAAGAATTAGGATAATTTCTCGAATTAGAGGTAGAGGCTACCAATTCGAATAAAATAGTGGAAGAAACCTTTTGATTAAAGTCTAAATATTTAGGTTTAATTAATCAATTACTAATTAGGTTATGATTTTTCTTTATGCAGATATGGCCACTTTCCTATCGCTCCGATCATTGTTGGACAATGATAAGTTGGTGGGACCCAACTTCGATAGCTGGTATCGAAAGTTGAAGATAATCCTGGAGTATGAACGGATCCTATATGTGATAACGGATCCTGCACCTGAGCAGCCAGCTACCAATGCACATGGAATAGTCAGAGACACTTACCAGAAGTAGCTTGGTGATCGGACCATGGTGCGCTGCATCATGCTGGCTGCCATGAGCGACGAGTTCAGTCGCAGATTGAGATGACTCAACCAAAGGACATACTTCAAGTGTTGGAGGATACCTTTGGCACATCCGATGACGTGGAGAGGCACAAGACTAGTTGTGCCATCTTCAATGCCAAAATATGGGATGGTGCCTCTGTCACTGATCATGTATTGTACATGATCGAGCTGATGGAGCGTTTGAGCAAGCTCGACTTTCCCTTGCATAAGCAGCTTGAGAAAGATGTAATACTGAACTCGCTGCCCAAGTCTTATCTCCCATTTCTCACTCATTATAGAATGACAAAGCTTGAAGTAAACTACCACAGGTTACTGGGGTTGCTTCAGAACTTTGAGAAGGATCACCAAATTCACAAAGAGCTGGTGAACTTAGTGGGAGGTTCGTCTTCTGATTCTCGACCTTTTAAGAAAGGGAAGAAGAACAAGAAGAAGAAAGTGAAGAAGGTGCAAGTTTAGGCTGGAACATCTGTGCAAGGTCAGACCAGAAAGATCAAGCTCGATAAGAGTCAAGCTGAATGCTTCTTTTACAAGAAGTGAGGGCACTAAAAGAGGAACTGTCCTTAGTACATTGCCTCCCTGGATCCGAATAGGCAAAGAAAAAAGTAAGTCATTGCTGGGCAAGGTATTTATATGATAACTCCTTATAATTTCTCTATTTATGATATAATTGACTGGGTATTAGATACCGATAGCCCTTACCATATTTACAATTCGTTGCAGGGATTGCAGGTCAGTAGGAGATTCGAGCAAGGCGAGAGGTTCCTGAACGTTGGAGATGGAAGATCAATTCTAGTTCTAGCATTAGGAATCTTGAAACTTGTATTTGAGTCCCATACCGTTGTTCTTAATGATTATTATTTCTATCTCAGTTTCTTTTTAAATGTTATTTCTGTAGGTCTTCTGGCCAAAAATGATTATGAAATTTTAATAAAGAAATAAGTTTGTAATATCATTACGAATGGTGTTACTATATTTTGTGGATATTTGAATAATGGTGTGTATATGTTATCACAACCTGTTAATGTAGTCTATTCTATTGGCAAGCATCCTAGATTAGATAGTGTATCAGATATCTACTTATGGCACTGTAGGCTAGGTCATATAAACAAGAACAGGATAAACAGGTTGACTCAAGAGGAAATCCTCGAAGTCAATGATTGTGAATCACTTCCAACCTGTGAGTCCTATCTTCTTGGTAAAATGATCAAGTCACCTTTTACTGAAAAAGGTGAGAGTGCTACTGAGCTCTTGGGCCTAGTACATACTGATGTATGCGGGCCTATGAGCACAAGTGTTAGAGGTGGATATTTCTTCTTCATCACTTTCGCTGATGATTTATCCAGATATGGATATGTCTATTTGATGAAACATAAGTCAGATTCATTTGAAATATTCAAATGATTTTGAAGTGAAGTAGAAAAACAAACTGAGAAGTGTATTAAAATTTTTCAGTCTGACCGAAGAGGAGAATACCTTTCTGATGAGTTTCTCATATATCTAGGAGAGAATAGGATTCTCTTTCAATGGACTCCTTCAAAAACACAATAGCATAATGGTGTGTCTGAAAGAAGAAATCAGACTCTATTAGACATGGTCCGATCCATGATGGATTTTGCTAGCTTGCCAATATCCTTCTAGGGATATGCACTCGAATCGACCTATTATCTGTTAAATAGAGTTCTAAGTAAGTTTGTAATTAAGACTCTATATGAGATATGGACAGGATGTAAGCCAGCACTTTCACACCTTAGGATCTGGGGGTGCCCGACCTATGTCAAACGGTTAGTTACAGATAAACTCGGATCTAGGTCTGACAAATGCACATTCATAGGGTACCCCAAAGAGATCAAAGAAAATTTTTTCTATCATGCTGATGAACAAAAGGTGTTCGTCAGCCTTAAGGCAACCTTTTTAGAAAAGGAGTTCCTTGGTGAAGGAACTATTGCCTCTAAGGTTGAACTTGATGAAGTTCAATAGGTAGAAGGACCGACACCAATAGCTGAACCTGAGTTGGATTTGATTAGATCAGATTCAGAGCCTAATGTACCTACACCATTAAGGTGATCTGGTAGAGTACCGCGCCAGCCAGACAGATACTATGGTTTCTTGGTCCGGGATGGTGATCCCATCGAACTCGATGAGAACGATGAGGATCCGATCATCTATATGAATGCAATGCAGAGACCTGATTCTGAGAAATGGTTTGAAGCCATAAAATCCAAAATGGAGTCCATGAAGGTCAACGATGTATGGACATTGGTTGACCCACCTGAATGTGTTAAACTCATTGGGTATAAATGGGTCTTCAAAAGGAAGAGGAGCGCAGACGAAAAGGTGGAGACCTATAAAGCCCGTCTGGTTGTCAAGGGGTATCGTCAACATTATGGTATTGACTATAACGAGATGTTCTCCCCTGTGGCAATGCTCAAATCCATTCAGATAATGCTTGCAATAGCTACCCATCTAGATTATGAGATCTGACAGATGGATGTAAAGACAACTTTTCTGAATGGAGAGCTAACCAAAGAGGCGTATATGATATAACCTGAGGGGTTTACATCCACAGATGAGTCCAAGGTGTGCAAGCTTCAGAGATTTATTTATGGATTGAAGCAAGCTTCTTGGAGTTGGAACATGCATTTTGATAAGGTGATTAAAACGTATGATGCTCAAATCTATTCGGATAATGCTTGCAATAGCTACCCATCTGGATTATGAGATCTGACAGATGGATGTAAAGACAGCTTTTCTGAATGGAGAGCTGACCAAAGAGGTGTATATGATATAACCGAGGGGTTTACATCCACAGATGAGTCCAAGGTGTGCAAGCTTCAGAAATTCATTTATGGATTGATGCAAGCTTCTTGGAGTTGGAACATGCATTTTGATAAGGTGATCAAAACGTATGACTTCGTTAAGAACAGAGAAGAGCCCTGCATCTATAAATGGACAAATGGTCTAGTAGTGATATTCCTTATCTTGTACGTGGATGTCATTCTTTTAATCAAAAATGACATCACCGCACTACAGGGAATAAAAGTTTGGTTGTCATCACAGTTCTCCATGAAGGACTTAGGTGAAACATCCTACATCCTAGGGATGAAGATCTATAGGGATAGATCTAAAAAGATGCTTGGGTTATCCCAGTCTACATACATAGACACTACACTGAAGAGGTTCAGTATGGAAAATTTTAAGAAGGGCTATTTACCGGTAGGCCATGAAATTTTTCTCTCTAAGAAGGATTATCTGACAACTCTTGAAGAGAGAGAGAGTGTATGAGTAAAGTCCCATATGTTCGATCATGAGATCTATTATGTACGCCATGACACGTACAAGGTCAGATGTGGCATACTCACTAGGAGTAGTGAGTAGATACCAATCTGATCCTGGAGAAAACCACTAGAAGTGGTTAAAGTCATCCTTAAGTATTTAAAAAATACTAAAGACCAATGGTTGGTTTATGGCGAGTCAGATCTAAAACTTATGGGATTCACAAACTCCAGCTTTCAATCTGACCATGATGACAGCAAAAGCGTGTCGGGTTATATCTTTACTCTGAATGGTGGAGCAATCTACTGGAAGAGTTCCAAGCAGCATACTTTGGCAGACTTGTTAGATGTGTGTCCTAGATGCCAGATTGGCTGACACATTCCTGTACAAATCTAAGGGCAAATTTATAATTTTGACTATAAATAAATAAAAAGGTTATTCCACTATCATATTGTGTACATTATGTCTGTGATACATCCCTCGAGTTAGTAGGAATGTTAATTCATATTTTCAAGAGTTGAAAATTTAAGGCATGAATTTACATAACTAACTCATAAACAGCTTCTGACCATAGGATCATCACGAAGATGGTGATCGATCTGGAAGGTTGGTGTACGATCGCTTTCTTAAGATAGATGTATCTTGAGTCTACGGTGTGGAGACACCAGCATGAGAGTATAGGTATTCATTGAGAATGAGAGTACTGAGCGTGACCACCTCGAGCAGTCATAAGAAAGTCTACCTTCTCGTCGATGACTAGCTCGATGCTGCAGCTGTGTGTCTAGTTCTTTAACCTGAGATACATCGACAGTTCACCTTGAGTGTGTTATAGTTTGACTATACCATAACTTGATCTCCTAGCCATTTGAAATCCTGAGGTGTATGTTGGCTGTAGCATATTCATTGTAGGAACCAGATTGCACCAAGATGGGATCTATCAACCTCGGTAGATAAGAGGAGTAGTCCTATGATGATCGAAAGATTGAGTCCTTAAGCTCATGGCTATGATAGAGTGAAATAATGAAAAAGAGTTTTCCATTAAGGTTTCACATCGGACTTGGATCAATCGATTGATTCATATGACTGATGTTGGGTTTGACGAGTTCATCTTAACCATAATTCAGTCGGGACTCATGATAGAAGAACTCAATCACACAGGTAGCTGCACTGAGAGGTTTATCTTTATTTCTGATGGGTTGCCACCATATACTGTTAGGTATCATTGGTGGATTTTGAGAGTAATTAAACTGATCTTGATGATCGATCATTCTAATTATCTGAATCAGAAGAGTTCTGGTCCATTGAAAGGAGTTTCGATATTGTCGATGATGAGATAACGACATGTCTCATTACCATACGAAAATAAACCTAACTGGATCACACAAACAAGAGTTAGAATCTGAATATCATCAATTGAGCTAGCCTAGTTCGATTGATTTGGAATAGATCCTTCAAAGAAATCATGCTAGCACATGATTGAGCCTAACTTTCTCCTCGTGTAATCTTTTTTATCTCGACTGAGACAAATGTGATTTGACTCACCCAGAGAATCTTGAGAAGGTTTCTCACAGTCTGACTGAAGCTAGTACAGCTCAGAAATAACTTGTCTTAATTCATGAGATGAATTTAAGACAACACCTACTAATTCCTGTCACCTGCCATTTTCGTTTTAGGACATTGGTCAAACATTGACCCATGGATCTTGGACTGAAGGCCACTTGGTATGAGGTCATTGGAGAGTTTTAGTGGAGTGTGCACTTGCTAAATTAGCCCTCAATGTGGGTGCCATAATCAGATATGGTATGCACCCCAAGTGGATAAGGATAGAGTTCCATGAGATGAGGACTCTGATCCCTTGATCAACTTGGACTGTGGGGCGCCAATCTCACTATGCTTATCCAGTGTTGGCACCAACAGTAAGAGGGATTGTGGAGATTCTTATCTGATATGATCAGATGATATCACTCCACCAATCAAAATTTTTTTAGAATTAATTAGGATTTTTTGATTGGTCAAATGATGTGGCACTACATGGCGCAGCAGGGTCTATTTAAACCCTGTCTGTGCCTAGGGTTAAGAGACTCTGCTCAATAACTAGTAAAAGCCTAAATTCTCTCCACTTCTCTATGCCTTCTCTGCTCCTCTCCCTCCCCTCTTCACATCCAAGAGGTTGGGCATCCATCTGGTGCTTGTCCAAGGCGTGGTGGCTCTCTGATTAGAAGGCTGCAGAGATGTATCAAGAAGCTGCTGCTCCAGCTTCAAAAGATCTTTTGAAGATCTTTCAGATCAGATCCAGACCTAATTTTTGGAGCAAAGATTCATAAGGAGAATATGATCCAAATCCTACTTGAGTGGATATCGATAGAGGCCAAGCGACTGCATGGCTATTTTAGAACCTCAAGCATTGCTGCGATCATCTACAGGGTAATCTAGTTATCCTAGAGGTATTTCTCTATTCTTCATATTTTCAGATTTAATTTTAGATTTAATATTAGATAATAAAAATTAGATATAATAGATCTTAGATCTGAAATATCATAGGATAATTTTTTTTTTAAAATATTTCATCCCAGATCTCATTAGATCTAGAAGATCCTACAAGGCAAAAGCCGATTTTTTCTTCAACTGGTATTAGAGCCAGGTTGATGGCTCTATTTCAGATCTAATTTAGATCTAATTTTTATTTTATTTATCTAATATTAATGGATTTTAGATGTCACATTAGATATGATAGAATCTGAAATCAAAAAAAATTAAAATTAAATCTAAGTAGATCTAACATATATGAGATGCATGACTAGACTAGGAGTAGTTTGATCTATGAATAGTCTTATAGTTTTATATTTTAATATGATTAAAATATAAATTAAATATAATTTATTTTTTATTTTTTTGATGTTATAAATATTATATTCAGATCAAAAAATAAAAAATAAAATTTTAATTAATACATAAGATTGATCTGTTGCATGCCTAGACTAGTTGTAGAATTCTTCTAGTAACTGTCTAGAATAGATTTTATATCGAATAGTTTAATTTAAATCTTATTTTTTAGATGTTATATGTGATGTATTAGATTTGAAAGCATGCTAATTAGATCAGATTTTAATACATGAGATGTATGCAAAGCATGTATAAGTTAGATCTGAAATTATATATGTGATATGTAACTTAGATTTAACTAGTTTTGTAGTTAAATTAATATTTTTGATTAAGATATTCCTCATGGCCGTCCGGTCATAAGAATAAAGTAGGACCAAGACCCTCTTCTCTCATTTAATGGAATGTTCTTATGGCATGTAGGGGTGCTGCACGTTCATTCTTAATCAAAAATCAAAATTTACTTTTCTGCAAAATCCTAGATCCTGAAACCTTAGGATTTATTTACATGTTTTGTTTATGAACCCAAGACTTAATTAATGAATTAAGCTTATGAAATTAAATTAGGTCTAAAATTGAGAATTTTAGATCTAAGTCATTTTCATAAAATTGGGTTCGGGCTTGGGTAGCTCAATTAGGTCTAGCGGTTGATCAAACTGAATCAAAAGTTGGTTAGGTGGGATCATAAAAGCTAATAATTGACCAGCCTAATAGGATTAAGTCTAGGTCAAGGTCGAATCACATTTAGATATGACTCGATCAAGTTAAGACCTAATTTGACTTAGTGGTTAGAGCCTGGATTGTAGACTAATCCAATTGGTTCTGGTTCGATAATTTGGTGTCTAAGGTAAGTTGGGCAGATGTGATCGACTGATTTTTAATTGGGAGCTACTCGACTCGAATGCATTCTTATCAAGTTAATGGCATATTATTTCCACCGATCTCACTTACCTGGACATATGTGTCGATCTAGTTCTGATTTGAGGTGGCTAACAATTCGAGCTAACCCATATCACTAGGTTAGTCATAATTGTTATGACTATGTCAAGTCAAGTTTAATGAGACCTAAATCAAATCTTCTTAAGAAAATATTAAGTCTAAGGTCTTCCACCATTGTGGATGTGTGGGCCTTTTCTGGGATTGATTGTTCTCAGCTGGTTACAGTGGCTCAGTTACACCGGAAAGATGCAACCATGTCTATTAGGCATTGGATGCTCCGGATTAGAGGATGGGTTGTGCTCAATATTCTAGATACGGTGAGGGACCCAATGAGGAATCTAATTCGTGCAAATGGTGGGTCTGACTTAACTAAGGATTGGAGCAATATTCTGGGCACGGTGAGCTTCATGAATTAGAGACCAAGTTTTGGGTGCACCATGATTAGAGAATCATTGGATAAGAGTTGTCTACTCATCAGTTGACCCATCACCAATAACTGTTAGGTGAGGTGGTGAGCCAGTCGGTGAGACCGCACCACCCACTAGAAATCACTAATCACGGAGATTTTCATATCTCTACCTAGGGAGTGTAGGGATCTGAGAAAAATAGTGGGAGCCTAATTTGTTTAAAAATGAAACTCCTAAACAAATTGATTAAGTCTGATTACAAAATTTAACTAGAAACTTTTGACTCTCTACAGAAAACATGTCTGCGTCCAACCCCCTGACCAAAATACTAGACACCCACAGATTGACTAG
>NC_025999.2:64726446-64783776 GCF_000442705.2 Elaeis guineensis
GATCATTCTAATTGTCTGAATCAGAAGAGTTCTAGTCATTGAAAGAAATTTCAATGATGTCGATGATGAGATCAGACATGTCTCATTACCATATAGAAATGAACCTAACTAGATCACACAAACAAGAGTTAGGGATTTGGATGTCATCAATTGAGCTAGTCCAGTTCGATTGATTTGGATTAGATCCAATTAGGTTCAAGAAAATCGTGCTAGCACACGATTGAGCCTAACTTTCTCTCGTGTAATCTTTTCTATCTCGACTGAGCCAAATGTGATTTGACTCACCCAGAGAAATTTGAGAAGGTTTCTCATAGTCTGACTAGAGCCAGTCCAGTTAGAAAGAACTTATCTTAATTCATGAGATGAATTTAAGACAACACCTGCTAATTCCTATCACCTGCCATTTTCATTTTAGGACATTGGTCAAACGTTGACCCATGGACCTTGGACTGAAGGCCACTTGGCAAGAGGTCATTGAAGATTTTTGTGGAGTGTCCACCTACTAAATTGGCCTCAAAGTGGGGCCATATTCAGATTGGCATGCACCCCAAGTGGATAAGGATAGAGTCCCATGAGATGAGGTCTCTGATCCCTTGATCAACTTGGACTGTGGGGCGCCAATCTCACTGTGCTTATCCAGTGTTGGCACCAACAGTAGGAGGATTATGGGATTTTTATCTGATATGATCAATGATATCACTCCACCAATCAAAATTTTTTCATAATTAATTAAAATTTTTTGATTGGTCGAATGATGTGGCACTGCATGGCCACAGGGTCTATTTAAACCCTTCTGCGCCTAGGGTTAGAACTCTACTCAATAACTAGCAAAAGCCTAAATCCTCTCCACTTCTCCATGCCCCCTCTGCTCCTCTCCCTCCCCTCTTCACGTCCAAGAGGTTGGGCATCCATCTGGTGCTTGTCCAAGGCATGGTGGCTCTCTGATTAGAAGGCTGCAGAGATTTGTCGAGAAGCTGCTGCTCCAGCTTCAGAAGATCTTTTGAAGATCTTCCAGATCAGATCCAGATCTGATTTTTGGAGTAAAGATTTACGAGGAGAAGATGATCCAAATTCTGCTCGAGTGGATATCGGTAGAGGCCAGGCAACTGCGTGGCTATTTTAGAACCTCGGGCATTGCTGCGATCATCTACAGGATAATCTAGTTATCCTAGAGGTATTTCTCTATTCCTCATATTTTTAGATTTAATTTTAGATTTAATATCAGATAATAGGAATTAGATCTAATAGATCTTAGATCTGAAATATCATAGGATAATTTTTTTTTAAAATATTCCACCCCAGATCTTATTAGATCTGGAAGATCCTACAAGAAAAAAGTTGGTTTTTCCTTCAAGACTCTGTTTGTGAGGTGGAGTACATTGCAGCATCGGATGTTGCGAAGGATGCTGTGTGGCTGAGAAAATTCATCATCGAGCTTGGAGTAGCACCCTCCATCGATAGTCCGATCCTGCTCTACTACGACATCACTGGTATCAATGCTCAGGCGAAGGAACCCAAAGCACACCAGCGGACGAAGCACATTTTGCATCACTTCCACCTGATCTAGGAGATCATGGATCGAGGTGACGTCGACCTTCAGAAGATCGACGAAAAGGAGAACCTGATCGATCCCTTCACTAAAGCCCTGGCGATAAAGGAGTTTGACAATGACAAGTTGAAGATGGGTATTAGATATTGTGTCGAGTGGCTTTAGGACAAGTGGGAGTTGTTGAGAAATATATCCCAAAAGCTAATCATCAAGCTGTTGATGGTTGAGCAACTCTGTATTGTAATTGATTTATTAATAAATAAAATATATTTTTGATATTTTCATCATATGTTTTCATCTTTTAATAAACTCCGTTGTTGTGATAAAGTTCTTAGGACTATTTAGGTTTGATAAAAAGAGGATTTATCGATTAGTCTTTAAAACTGTTTACGACCTAATGATAGGCTGTTAATAAGGATGACAGCTTCTATCGAGCATAGGTCGCTGTAGGCCATATGGATTGGTTGTCCTCTTAATCAAGGAATGTGGAGACACTGGTATGGCATATAGGTGAGATGTAAGGATACATCATCATTGAACGTGACTAACTCCAGAGCATTCTGCTGTCGAGAATGTCTCTGATGGGATATAGGTATAAGTATCCCTTAGACTTGAGATCACCTCAGTGACTTACAAGCAACTCACTGTGCTTTGAGACTAGACTAACTGAATTTTTAATTTAGTGACGGAAGGCTTCTAGGCACAATCAAGTACTTGTGAAGTCGGAGTGCGATCAAGATGGGATTGACTACTCCAAGAGTTGGAGAAGAATGAGTCACTGTATTTCAATTTAGCAAAATCTTGGCTAGGATAATCCATCAGATGGATTTGATATTTTGAAATACAATGTGGACAACCTGATCAGAGTTGACAGTTGAACTCTGAGATATCCTATGAGCATTTTGGTCAAGGAGATGAATTATATGAAAACTATATCCGCATGGGTTCTAAGGATGTTGTTCTACACATTCGACCTATCTGACCGTCGGATACCATTGCTAGATGGTCACTTCGATTGGTACAAAAATTTATTTTTATGCTACCGACTTAGATTCAGACCTATGAGGTCACACACATTAGAGTTCACGATCCGATCGTATGGTTGATTAACGATTAAGAATCGTTCTAGAGTTAAATGATCAATACGATTGATATTTAATCTAGTGCAAGTGTTGCAGAAGGATCGATTAGCAATTTGATTACTAATTAGCTTAATTTAATTAAACCAATGGGCTGAGATTAAGTCTAATTGAATATAATTTAATTAGATTTAGTTTGGGCATGATTGGATCAAGTCCAATTGGTTTATTGGATAAGCCAAGTACAAGAAAAAATTAGTCCTAGTTCAATTAGGACTTGGGTCAACCTAATTTCTAATTTGATTAAAAAATTAAATCAAATTTAAATTTAATTTAATCTGATTAAATTAAGTTCTTAATTGGATTAAGATCTATTTTAATTGGGTTGATTTGGTTTTGGTTTGATTTGATTTGAGAAACCAGATTAGAACAAGACATAGATTGAATTCTAATAAGACTAGGATTCCACCTTGCACTATTTTAGCCCCCATGCCCACTCTCTCTTATCCCATGCCCATTCTCTCTTATTTTGTGTGATAAAAACTTCTCTCCTAGGTCTTCACACATGCCAAAACTTTCCTCTCTTTCTCTCTTACATGGAAAGTGGTTATGGATCAAGTCAAAGTAGAAATTAGTTTAGATTTTAAATTCTATGAGATAGAGTTTTAGGAAACCAAAACTTTTTTTTTATGGCACTAATTTTATCCAAATTTTCCTTTTCTGGTGGTCCATGCACAAAAAGAAAGAGGGGGCACCCAAGAGTTGGGCGCCCCTTGTCTTGCCATGTTTGGATAATCCTTGACTAGGTATTTGACCTAGACAAGGACTCTATCATATCTCTCTATTTAAAATGAATTTTTTTATGAAATTTTTATAAAAAATAGAAAAAAAAGAGACCTTTGGGGTGCATAAAAATTAGGGAGAAAGAAGGTTGGAGCATGGAGATATAATAGACACAAGACTGGGTGTCTAGGTGAGAGCAAAGAGAAGAAGAAGAGGGTCTTCTTCTAGGGTTGCTGTGTTCACCTCTTCCCTTCCTCTATCTTGACTTTTCTGAGAGTGTCTCAGATCTAAAACTCCTTCTCCTACTTCTCATCTTTAGAAGAGTTCTAATCAAGAAGAAGGAGGCATCTGATCGACCATCGAAGAAGGATTAGCGCAGTACTAGCATACTGTGCTGATTTTCTGGACCAAAATTTTTGATCGTGATTCGTGGGCTCGTATGGATGACTCCTAGAGGTCGGATGCATGTGCGGCTCATAACATCATCCTCAAATTTAGATCAACAAAGTTAGAACATCTAACTTGCAAGGTAATAGATCTGATCTATTATATTTTACATACATTAGATGTAGTATAGAAACATGTTGATATGATGAACATGTAGTTCTTGCTCTTTATATTTTAATTTTTGATTTAATGTCATATAATAATCATGTAATAGGATCTTAGATCTAGGAATTCTCTGATTTTATAAGATAAATTTTAATTTATTTTAGTTTTTCGCTACCTAATCTTGAAAAAGTTTCAAGATCTAACCCTGATACCCTAGATCTGGTTCCTTCAGAGTGTCAAAGGAAAAAAGAGGCAAACTTTTGCCTTATGGCATAGGAGGATGAGGCAAGCAATGATGATCCAATTTCTAAATTTATATTCGAAGAACTATATGACACTTTCAATGATTTATTTTATGATTTTAAGATGCTATCTCATAAGAATAAATAACTAAAGAAAGAGAATCAAATCTTAAGTAAAGATAAAGCTAAAATGGAAGAAGATATGAAGGAATTACAAAGTAAGCTAGATGAATCAAAGGAAAAGAATGAATCCTTACAAGATGAAGTGATTAGAATAAGATCTGTAGTAGGTAGGTTCATGCTAAGTTCTGAAAAGTTGCAAATATTGATTAATAATCAAAAGATAGTTTTCGATAAAGCTGGTATAGGATACAATCCATTAAGAAAGTAAAAATTTTTAAAGAATGTATATGAAAACTCTCAAAATCATGATAGAACTATTATTTATTATAAATATAATAAAATTAGACATAAATTTATAGAATATAAAATATTTAATTCAGACAAATCAAAGATAAAGCAAATTTGAGTTTCAAAAGAAACTATTTATGCTAACCCTGAAGGACTCAAGTTAGCTTGGGTACCTAAGTTTACTTGAATACTTGTGTAGGTATGCTTGACATCTATGAGAGCTAAAAAAAAGTGGTATCTTAATAGTGGATGCTTAAGGCACATGACGGAAGATAAGTCACAATTTATCTCTCTTGAAGCTAAAGATGGAGGTGTAGTAACTTTTAGAGACAATGGTAAAGGCAAAATAATTGGTCTCGATAATATCTTGATAACACCCTCCACTTATATTGAAAATATGTTGCTAGTAAAAAATTTAATGCATAATTTGCTTAGCATTAATTAATTATGTGATAGAAATTTTAATATTTCATTCAAATCATCTCGTTGCATTGTAACTAGTTCATTTGATGATAGCATCAAATTCATAGGAAAGAGACGTGGCAATGTTTATATTATTGATTTTAATGAACTTAAGAATGAAAATATTGAATGTCTAGTTGCTATAAATGCTAAAGCAAATGAATCTAGTTAGATTTGGCATAATAGATTAGATCATGTAACTATGGATTCATTGACAAGATTAATAAAATTTGATTTGGTAAAAGGCTTACCTAAAATAAATTTTGAAAAGGATAAGATTTGTAAAGCATGTCAACTTAGTAAACAAACAAAATCATCTTTCAAATCAAAGAATATTGTTTCAACTTTTAGACCATTAGAACTACTTCATATGAATTTATTCAGACCAATTTCAACTACTAGTCTAGGAGGAAAAAGATATGATTTTGTTATAATTGATGATTTTTTAAGATTTATTTGGACTTTATTTCTATCACATAAAGAGATGCATTTGAGATGTTTGTTGATTTATTTAACAAAATAACAAGAGAAAAGGAATGTAGTGTTGTGAATATAAGAAGTGATCATGGAACCAAATTTGAAAATCATAAGTTTAAAAATTTTTATTTTAAAAATAAAATTAATTATAATTTTTCAGCACCTAGAATACCTCAACAAAATGGGATGGTAAAAAAAAAGAATAGAATATTAATTGAAATGGCACAGATCATACTTTGTGAAAGTAACCTTCCAAAATATTTTTGGATGAAAGCTATTAATACTAGAGATGGCAAAATCGACCTGACCTAATGGGTATGCACCCTACCCAAATCAGGTCAAACCCAAAAAATAGGGTTTGACCAGATTTGGGTTTGAATTTGGGTAAAACCCAAAAATTGTAGCACGAATATGGATAGGGTATGGGTAGTGCTATTTTCTATCCAAATCTAAATCTGAATCTGATCCGAACCTATGGGTATGGGTAATATTCGAACCCATATCCAAATTCATATTCAAATATATATATTTATAATTCTATTTTGGTAATTCTATTTCGACTGATAATATGCATAAAATTATTTTGATTATTTATATATTTTATGTTAAATTATAATTCTATTTTTATGTTTGATTTCTATAAATCTGGACTTATAAATTATGTTTTATGTTGAATTGGTAATTCTATTTTGGTTGATAATATGCATAAAATTATTTTGGTTGTTTATTTTTTTGGATATGGGATGGATATGGGACGGGTATGGGTTGGGTATGAGAAAATGAGTTACTCGTGGGTATCTCCAAACCCATTGGGTATGGAGATGTGTATCTTTTTTCTTACTCAATCGGATATCGGGTAGGATTTGGGTATAGAGTATTAAGTTTGAGTTTGGAGATGGGTAGTACATTACCCGACTCAAATCCTACCCATTGCCATCCCTAATTTACACCGCATGTTATGTGCCAAATAGAGCATTAATTAGATCAATTTTAAAGAAAACTCCATATGACCTCTACAAAGAAAAGAAATCTAATATTTCATATTTTAAAATTTTTGGATGTAGATATTTTATTTTAATAAATGGCAAAGATAAATTAAAAAAATTTAATGCTAAATCTGATGAAGGTATTTTTTTAGGTTATTCATCTTATAGTAGAGCATATAGAGTATTTAACAAAAAAATATTGATAGTAGAAGAATCGATGCATATTATTTTTGATGAGACTAACTCTCTTAAAAGAAAAAAAGAAGATCTAGATGTGGATACAGAAATTCTTGGAAAGAAGTTGAAGAACATGAATATTGAAGGCATTCCTTCTCAAGAAAAAAAAAATGTAGAGCAAGATGTTGAAGAAAATATACCACAATCTCAAGATGAGCAAGGTACATCAAATTTACCAAAGAAATAAAAGTATGATCCTAAACACCCTAAAAAATTAATTATAGGTGATTCATCTTATGGTGTTAAAACTAGAGCATCACTTAGGGAAGCTATGAATCACTTTGCATTTGTATCACACTTAGAGCCTAATAACATAATAGAAGCTGAAAAAGACCCAAATTGGATTTTAGCAATGCAAGAAGAGCTAAATCAATTTGAAAGAAATAAAATTGGGAAATTAGTTGAAAGACCTGAAAATTTCTTAGTATTTGGAACAAAATGGGTCTTTAGGAATTAGCTAGATGAGAAGGGCAATATAATTAGAAATAAGGCTAGATTGATTTTACAAAAATACAATCAAGAAGAGGGAATTAATTTTGATGAATCCTTTGCACTGGTTGCTAGACTTGAGGCTATTAGATTGCTCTTAGTATTTGCTTGTTTCATAAATTTTAAATTTTTTCAAATGGATGTAAAAAGTATATTTTTGAATGGATTAATTGAGGAGGAAGTTTATATAGAACAACCTCTGAATTTTGAAAATCAAGAATTGCCTAATCATATATACAAATTTAAGAAAGCTTTGTATGGATTAAAACATCACCTAGGGCTTGGTATGACAGATTAAGTAAGTTTTTGCTAAATAATGATTTTGAAAGAGGCAATGTAGATAGAACATTATTCATAAAATGAAAATCAAATGATTTATTGATTATGCAATTATATGTTGATGATATTGTATTCGGTGCTACTAATGAAGTCTTGTATAGAGAATTTGCTAGTCTTATGCAAGGTGAGTTTGAGATGAGTGTGATGGGAGAATTAAACTTCTTCTTTGAACTCCAAATCAAGTAATCAAATAGGAAGATCTTCATCAATCAAAGTAAATACATCAAGAAAATATTAAGAAAATTTGGGATGGAGCAAGTCAGAGGAAGTGGCACCCCTATGAGCATAAGTTGTAAGCTTGATCAAGATCCAAGAGGAAAGACAGTAGATCCTAAACTATATCGAGGTATGATTGAATCTTTACTTTATTTAACTGCTAGTAGGCCAGATATAATGTTTAGTATCTGTAAGTGTGCACGTTATCAATCAAATCCTAAGGAATCTCATATAGCTGTAGTTAAACAAATTTTCAAATATTTAATAAACACTTAAGATATAGGTTTGTGATACTCAAAATAATCTTCATTAGACTTAATTGGATATAGTGATTCAAATTTTACTGATTGTTGCTTAGATAAAAAGAGTACAAGTGGTATCTATCAATTTCTAAGAGTTAATTTGGTCCCATGATATAGCAAGAAATAAAGTTCCGTAATCTTGTCTACATTGGAAGCCGAATACATTGCTATAGGGAGTTGTTGTGCTCAACTATTGTGGATCAAACAACAACTAGAGGATTATGGTATTACTTGTAATAACATTCTTATTTGATGTGACAACACTAGTGCCATAAATTTAACAAAAAAATTAGTGTTACATTCAAGCACAAAACATATGAAAGTTCGACATCATTTTATTAGAATTTAGTGTTACGTTCAAGCATAAAACATATGAAATTTAGACATCATTTTATTAGGGATCATGTGCAAAATAATGACATAATTCTTGAATTTATACCAACTAAAAATTAAATTACAGATATATTTACTAAGCCTTTAAATGAAGAAAGATTTTATGCAATAAGGAAACAATTAGGATTATTTGATCCATATTGTTAAATTATTGAATGTACTTATATGTTGAAATGATTGCTTCAATACGATGAGTTTCCTTGAACCATACAAGTTTAAATTGCATCAGAAAAGGCATGTATCATTTTTAGCCCTGAAATTTTAAAATTCAATTTGGTGTCGGACTGAGTCGGCTAACATTTTTATATATGAAAAACTTAGTCGACTAATTACTTAGTCAACTCAAAATTTTTATGAACCGACTAAGTTGTCAGGATTCTACTTTTTTAACGAGATGTCCGATCGACTTTTAAAGATTTTATATCTTAGCCAACCAACCTCAAAACCATAGGAACCCTAAAAATCTTTCCCTTGAACCCCTAATCTAGCTCAAATCGGAGAGATTTTTGGATCCATGGCACCCAAAAAATAAATTGCTCCATGGTTGAAGCACCAATGCCCTTTTCTATCGCCAAGGTATTCATGGGCAAGAACGATGATCGAAACACCGTCAAGACCATCCCTCTAAGCCATCTCAGTCTTCTTCACCTCCTCCTACTCCGACAGCCCTCGCTCAGCCCTCTCCTCCGGCCTCTTCACCAGCTCCATCTTCTTCTAGGTCAAATAGATCGGTCTATTTCTCTTCTAGGGCTGTTACAACTGGGAGAAAGATAGATTTTGATTTTTTGAAAAGTGAGAGTTTTGATATAAGAAAATGCTTGAAATTTCAAGGATGGGAATATTTGTGTTCTGGTATTGATCTTCTGATCTATCCAAATCTTGTAAGAGAATTTTATACAAATATCATTGTTAGTCTAAGATCTTTTGAAATAGAAGTTAAGGGGGTTAAAATTAATTTGACTCTGAAAAGATTAGATGTTTTGCTTCATGCACCCACTGAAGAAGCAGAGAAGTTAGATGATAGAGCTGCTGGGTTGAGATTTTTATTTGGAAGGGATGATGCAATGCATTTTGAGGAGATTCATGCTAGAGATTTATCTGTGGAGCATAGACTTCTTCACCACATAATTGCTAGAATCCTCCTCCCTCAGCTTGGAAGGTTTGATTTTTTAACAAAGAATAATGTTGCTGTTATGTATCACACTTTAAGAAGAGAAAAATTCAATCTTCCAGCTTTGATCTTAAAGGTAATGCAAGAAGCCTCTCAAAGGGAAAAGCCAGCTCTGCCTTATGGAATATTTCTGGCTCTGATTTTTTAAGATTTTGGAGTAAATTTAAAAGGAGAGTCTATCTAAAAACTTCAGCATTATGATACTTATAATTTGAAATCAATGAAAAGGATAAAATTTAAGAAAATTAAAGGTCAGTGGTTCAAGATTGATAAGGAAGGAGAAGAAAGAGATGTGCCTGAGCCTGTGCCATAGCGTCTTATGCCTGCTACATCTTCATCTATTGTTAGACTTGTCGAGGATCAGATTGAGAAGATTGTGCAGCATGTTTCTGACCAACACTTTGATCATGTCTCCAGGTTCTCTCTCTTCATTTATTGAGAATGCTGTAAGGAGAATTTTTGGCGAGCAGCATGCTTCTATGCCTATGGATCCATCTTCCTCCACACCTCTCGAGCCTACCATAGATTAGGTGGCCTATAGGATGCATGTAGTTGCATTTTGAGCATTTTGGACTTTGTTTTATGAGGTAATCAAATTTCTTTTTGGGCTTAATGTATTTTTTAAGACTTGATTATGTAATATATCTTTCTTTGTCAATGAATAAAGTTTGCTTTTATTTTATATATGACATTCTTCCTTTATATGTATTGTATCTATTTGCATTGAGTAATATTTGATAATGACAAAAAGGGAGAGAAGCATTGTGTATAAAAAATTGAATATTTGAGTATCATCAAAGTATCATGAGTATCACAAATCAAATTGAACATAATTCTCATACTCAGGGGGAGTATGTGTAAATTGATAAAATTTGATTGTATATATTGACTATGCAATAATATGAAAGTAAAGTTGATAAAATGAAATAATTAAAAATTAAGTGAATTTGAAATTTGAGAGAAAAGTATACTCAAAGGGTTTTGTCATCATCAAAAAGAAAGATATTGTTGATCTCGAGATTGATTTTGATGATAATAAAAGTATTTGACTATAAGTTGTTAGATTACTAATATTATTTTTGGGATTGTGTAGCTTAAATTTCAAGTGCTCACTATGTTCTAAGTATTTTCCATCGATTAAATGAAGCACCACCACTCAAAAGTTTTATGAAGAAATTCTAAACTAGATACACCTTAAAAAATTTTTTAATAAGAAATAAAATCAAGTAAACAAGGCAAAACTAGCCTAAAAAGAAAATTGAAGAAGAAAGGCTGGTAAATAATTCTTGGCATGCTTGGTACGCAAACTGAGCCAACCCAGTCAGAACTAAATCGACCCAGTCTAAGAAGATGCAGAAAAATAGAAAGCATAGAAAGTAAAATTTCAAAACCTAGGGGACTGAGCCGATCCAGTTTTCAATTAGTCGATCCAGTGAGCAACCTAGCTGACTCAGTCAGAAAGATAGTCGATCAAGTCTAAGAATGTATCAAAAGATAAGAAATTTGATTTCAACCTACTGCAACTTAGCCGACCCAGTAAAGAATAGAGCCGATCAGTTATGAACTGAGCCGACTCAGAGAAAAACAAAGTTGACCCAGTATCTATAACGGCTAGTTTTTGAAAAAAGCAACTTTTTATCCTATGCACCCTATAACGGCTATTTTTGTATCTCCACTAGATCAAACACTTTTCAGATAATCTTCAGATGATTTTAAGTGATGGAAAACATCAGCATTATATAAGAAAACCTTTAGAGTATTGAAAAACATCTTTTAGAACCCTAATGAAGAGTTTTTTTTGTTTTGAGATGAATAGTGAAAGGAAAGAGTATCCTACTGATTTTTTTGTTATCCTTCCACCATCCTCAAGCTGAGAGAAGTTAGAAAATCTTTATTGAAGATGTTCACCCATATTTCTCAAGCATTCAAAGAGAAGAAGCCAAGCTGATGAGCAAAGCAACTCCAACTTCTTCTCCAAGCTTTATTGAGCATTTCATTCTCTTTTAAATTTCATTGTTATTGTATTTATTTTCAAGTTTTTTGGGGTGAAAAATTTGGGTGGGTCCAAGCTAAAGTTAGACAATGTATTTGATTTGATTGATAAGCCAAGTGTAAAATCAATCAGGGTTGATTGTTAGTCTATGTAAAACAATCATTGTATGTTTGTGGTTGGTGAGCCTAGGATAAAACCAATTAGGTTGGATTGTAAGCCCAAAGAAAATAATTGGATTGTAATTCTTATAGTAAATTATAGTTGAATTTTCAAATGATTTACTAGGAGAGTGGACGTAGGTATCGAGTTTGGTGTCGAACCTGAAGGAACCAGATCTAGGGTTTTAGGGTTAGATCTTGAAATTTTTTCAAGATCAAGCAGCGAAAGACTAAAATAAATTAAAATTTATCTTATAAAATCAGAAAATATCTAGATCTAAGATCCTATTACATGATTATTACATAACATTAAATCAAAAATTAAAATATAAAGAGCAAGAACTACATGTTGATTATATCAACATGTTTCTATACTACATCTAATGTATGTAAAATATAATAGATCAGATCTATTACCTTGCAAGTTAGATGTTCTAACTTTATTGATCTGGGCTTGAGGATGATGTTGTGAGCTACACATGCATTCGGCCTCTAGGAGTCATCCACATGAGTCCACGAATCACGATAAGAAGTTCTGGTTCAGAAAATCAGCACAATATGCTAGTACTGCACTGATCCTTCTTCGATGGTCGATCAGATGTCTCTTTCTTCTTGATTTGAACTTTTTCAAAGATGAAAAATAGGAGAAAAAGTTTTAGATCTGAGACACTCTCAGAAAACTCAAGATGGAGAAAGAGAAGAGGTGAACACAGCAACCCTAGAAGAAGACCCTCTTCTTCTTCTCTTTGCTCTCACCTAGACACCTAGTCTTGTGTCTATTGTATCTTCATATTCCAACCTTCTTTCTCCCTAATTTTCGTACACCCTAAAGGTCTCTCTTTTTTCTATTTTTCATAAAAATTTTATGAGAAAATTTATTTTAAATAGAGAGATATGATAGAGTCCTTATCTAGGTCAAATACCTAGTCAAAGATTATCCAAACATGGCAAGACAAGGGGTGCCCAACTCTTGGGCACCCCCTCTTTCTTTTTATATGTGGACCATTAGCAAAGGGTGCATATTATGTGCCATAAAAGCTACAAAAATCTCAAAAAAAATTTGGATAAAATCAGTGCCATAAGGAAAGAGTTTTGGTTTCCTAAAACTGTATCTCATAGAATTTGAAATCCAAACTAATTCCTACTTTGACTTGATCCACAATCACTTTTCATGTAAGAGAGAAAGAGAGAAAAGTTTTGGGCATGTGTGAAGACCTGGGAGAGAAGTTTTGTCATACAAAATAAGAGAGAGTGGGCGTGGGGGCTAAATTGACGCAAGGTGGAATCCTAGTCTTACTAGGATTCAATCTATGTCTTGTTCCAATCTAGTTTCTCAAACTAAATCAAACCTAACAGTTCATGCTAGACCGCTTAGCCAAGAATCAAGTTTATTTGGTTCTTGTTAAAGATATGGACTTATCCAACTACAACTATTATAATTGATCTAGAGAATCTTTGACCTAATCTAAGATAATAATTGATTAGATTTAGTCAATTTTCTAATTAAGTCCATCTTTAATCTAACCTTAGGTCTAACCCAATTAATGGACCTAATTCCCACTAATCCATTAACCCAATGTGTTATGGTTTGTGTCTTAGGTTCTTCAATTCACAATCCTAGAACCTAATCAAATAACTTCTTAATTCTTAATTAAGTTTTAGGCTGAGGGTTGGGTTTCGACTTTTCGAAAATAATTTTCATGTTTGTAAAATATTTTTATAACATGCTTCTACCAACCAAGTTGCATGTTTGATTCATAATCAAAATGCAAGTGAAATAAGCATGAAACTACTTTAGATCTAATCTAAATAGGTTCATGTAGTTGAAACAATTTCAACTTTAAACTGCGCAAATTTCTCAAACAAATATATGATGGTTCTTTGTGCAAAAATTATTAACAAAGAAATTTTATTTTAGATTTAAATATTTTTTAAATCTAATAAATCATAAATTTAATCTATATCACATCTAATAAATTTATGATTAAAGATAGATCTACACGAACTAGGACAACCTTTGCACTGTAAGGGGTAAACCTTACAGTAGGACAACCTACAGTTCGTGATTGATCTAAAAATTTTAATTTCAGATTTAACAATCAGATTATAAATTAGATCTAATCTAAGAAATAATCTAAGCATGTACAAATAATCATGTAATAAACAATCTAGGCTCTAATATCAATTGTAGGAACCAGATCTAGGGTTTCAGGATTAGATCTTGAAACTTTTTCAAGATCAGGCAGCGGAAGATTAAAATAAATTAAAATTTATCTTATAAAATTAAAAAATTCTTAGATCTAAGATCTTATTATATAATTATTATATGATATTAAATCAAAAATTAAAATATAAAGAGCAAGAACTACATGTTGATCATATCAACATGTTTCTATACTACATCTAATGTATGTAAAATATAATAGATCAGATCTATTACCTTGCAAGTTAGACATTCTAACTTTACTAATCCAGGATTGAGGATGATGTTGCAAGCCACACATGCATCTGACCTCTAGGAGTCATCCACACGAGCCCACGAATCACGATCAGAAGTTCTGATCCAAAAAATCAGCACAATATGCTAGTACTGCATTGATCCTTCTTCGATGGTCGATCAGATGCCTCCTTCTTCTTGATTTAGACTCTTCCAAAGATGAGAAGTAGGAAAAGGAGTTTTAGATCTGAGACACTCTCAGAAAACTCAAGATGGAAAAAGAGAAGAGGTGAACACAGCAACCCTACAAGAGACCCTCTTCTTCTTCTCTTAGCTCTCACCTAAACATGGCAAGACAAGGGGCGCCCAACTCTTGGGCGCCCCCTCTTCCTTTTTATGCGTGGACTATTAGAAAAGGGCACATATTATGTGCCATAAAAATCATAAAAATTTTTAAAAAAATCTGGATAAAATCAGTGCCATAAGGAAAGAGTTTTGGTTTCCTAAAACTCTATCTCATAGAATTTGAAATCCAAACTAATTCCTACTTTGACTTGATCCACAACCACTTTCCATGTAAGAGAGGAAGAGAGAAAAATTTTGGGCATGTGTGAAGACCTAAGAGAGAAAGTTTATCACACAAAATAAGTGAGAGTGGGCATGAGATAAGAGAGAGTGGGCGTGGGGGTTAAATTGGCGCAAGGTGGAATTCTAGTCTTATTAGGATTCAATCTATGTCTTGTTCCAATCTGATTTCTCAAACCAAATCAAACCAAAATCAAATTAACCCAGTTAAAATAGATTTTAACTCAATTAGAAATCTAATTTAATCAAATTAAATTAGATTTAAATCTGATTTAATTTTTTAATCGAATTAGAAATTAGGTTGACCCAAGTCCTAATTGAACTAGGACTAGTTTTTTCTTGCACTTGGCTTATCCAATAAACCAATTGAACTTAATCCAATCAAATCCAAACTAAATTTAATTAAATTATATTTAATTAGACTTAATCTCAACTCATTAGCTTAATCAAATTAAGCCAATTAGCAATCAAATTGCTAATCGATCCTCCTGCAACACTTGCACTAGGTTAAATGTCAATCGTATTGATCGTTTAACTCTAGAATGATTCTTAATCGTTGATCAACCATCCAATCGGATCATGAATTCTAATGTGTGTGACTTCATAGGTTCGAACCTAAGCGGATAGCATAGAAATAAATTTTTATACCAATCGATGTGACCATCTAGCAATGGTACCTGACGGTCGGATAGATCAAATATGTAGAACAACATCCTTAGAACCCATACAGATATAGTTTTTATATAATTCATCCCCTTGACCAAAATGCTCATAGGACACCTCAGAGTTCTACTGTCAACTCTGATCAGGTTGTCCACATTGTATTTCAAAATATCAAATCCATCTAATGGATTACCCTGGCTAAGATTTTGCTAAATTAAAATATAGTGACTCATTCTTCTCCAACTCTTGGAGTGGTCAATCCCATCTTGATCACACTCTGACTTCGCAAGTACTTGACTGTGCCCAGGACACTTCCATCACTAAATTAAAAATTCAATTATCCAGTACCAAAGCACAGTGAGTTGCTTGTAAGTTACTGAGGCGATCTCAGGTCTAAGAGATATTTATACCTATATCCCATCAGAGATATTCTCGACAGCAGAATGCTCTGGAGTTGGTCACGTTCAATGACTATGTACCCTTATATCTCACCTATATGTCATACCAATATCTTCACACTCCTTGATTAAGAGGACAACCAACCCATATGGCCTATAGTGACCTATGCTTGATAGAAGCTGTCATCCTTATTAATAGCCTATCATTTGGTCGTGAACAGTTTTAAGAACTAATCGATAAATCTTCTTTTTATCGAACCTAAATAGTCCTAAAGACTTCATCACAACAATGGAGTTCATTAGAAGATGAAAACTTATGATGAAAATATCAAAAAAATATTTTATTTATTAATAAATTAATTATAATACAAGGTTGCTCAACCATTAACAGCTCGACGATTGACTTTTAGGATATATTTCCTAATAGAACCACTATAAAACTTTGAGTTTGTGATTATGTGGTTGTTTACTTATTATTTTTACTTATTGCATATAGTTTACTCATCTCATTAAGCACTTATTTACACAAGCATCTCTAAACTTTTTAAATACCTAATTCACCCCTCCTCTTGGGTAGCCATCCTTGGGCAACAAAGGCTATCTTTTGATAGACCATGAAATTTTTCTTTCGAAGAGAGATTGTTCGATAACCCCTCAAGAAAGAGAGTGTATGAGTAAAATTTTATATGATTCGATAGTGAGATTTATAATATACGCCATGACATGTATAAGATTGGATGTTGCTTACTCACTAGGGGTAGTGAGTAAGCATCAGTTTGATCTGGGTGAGAACCACTGGAAGGTCATAAAAATGATCATCCTCAAGTATTTAAAAAATACTAAAGACCAGTGGCTTATTTATGGAGAATCTGATGTGAAACTTATGGAATTTATAGATTCCAGTTTTTAGTCAGATCATGATGATAGCAAAAGCATATTGGAATACGTCTTTATCCTGAATGATGGAGCAATCTACTAAAAAATTTCAAACAGCACACCGTGGCTGACTCAGTTTGTGAAGTGAAGTATATCACAGCATCCGATGCTGCGAAGGAAGCTGTGTGGTTGCAAAAGTTCATCGACGAGCTCAGAGTGGCACCCTCCATTGATGGTCCTATCCTATTTACTACACAGCACTGGAGCCATTATTAAGCAAAGGAACTGAAGTTCCATTAGCACATCAAGCATATTCTACACCGCTACTATCTTGTCTGAGAGATCGTGGATCGAGGTGACATCGAGCTTTAGAAGATTGACGGAAAGGAGAATCTGATCGACCCATTAATTAAAACCCTCGGTGTCAAAGATTTCAATGATCACAAATGGAAGATGGGTATACAATACTATACCGATTAGCTTTAGTCCAAATGAGAGTTGTTGGAAATTGTCTCAAAGCTAACCGTCAGTTTGTTGATGGTTGTGCTTATGTATATAACTTGTATATAAATTGTTGATTAATAAAAATTATTTGATATTTTTCATCATAAGTTGTACATCTTTTTTTATGAACTCTTCTATTATGATGAAGTTCTTAGGACTATTTTAATCGATAAAAGAGATTTATCATTTAGTTTTAAACTTGTTCGTGATCAAATGATATGCTATTACTAGGACAATAACAATTATCAAGTGCAGGTTGCCATATGGATTGGTTATCTTCTTAATCAAGGAGTATAGAGATACTGATATGGCATGTAGATGAGATGTAGAAGTATATCTCACTGAATGTGATCCAACTATAGAGCACTTTGCTATCAAGAATAGCTCACGAAGGATATGGGTATAAGTGTCCCTCCGATCTGAGATCACTACAGTGATTTGCAAGCAACTCACTGTGCTTTGATGTCAGACTATCTGAATTTTTAATTCAGTGATAAAAGATTTTTGGATACAATCAAGTATTTATTAAGTCAATGTATGAGTCAAGATAGGATTGACCACTTCTGATTTCAGGAGTTAATGCTACATTATGTTTCAATCTAGCAAAACCTTGGTTAGGATAATCCTTGTGAAGTGTTAAGATTTATGAGGTTGAGACACATTATGGATGTACTGATTAGAGTTGATAGTTTAACTCTAAAGTTATCCTAAGCACTCAGGGTCAAAGAGATGAATTATACGGTAACTATAGTCTAGGGTTCTTGAATGTTGCTTTGCAATCATTCGCCTATCAGACATTGGATACCATTGCTAGATGGTTATTTTGATTAGTACAAAAATTTATTTTTATGCTACTGACTTAGATTTGAACCTATGAGATCAGACTTAAAAGAAGTTTCTGACTGATCAGATGACTGATCGATGTTGAGAATCATTCAAAGATATAATCGTCAATTTGATTAATGGTTAATCTTATGCAAAAGTTGTGATAAAATAATTTGCTAAGGATTAGTGAATTATAAAAAAAATAATTAATAATTAAATTACTAATTTATTCAATTTGATTGAGCATTATTGTTTGGTTTAAATCTAATTGAATTAGATTCAATTAGGTTTGACCTTATTAGGTTATGAGATGACCTAATTGCTAAGGATGATTGTTTCCTGATTTGATCAGGATTTGGGCTTGATTAAATTTTGATTTGATTAAAATTTAATTAAATTAAGTTAGTACCTAATTAGATTAGGTTCAAGTTATCTAATTAGGTCTAACCTAATTTGATTAGGATGAAGACCTAAATGGATAACCCTAGAGTCCAATTTTGATTGGACTCATCCTTTTATGCGACACCTTTTACCCATGCCATCTATCTCAATGCAAATT
Organism: Elaeis guineensis; assembly: GCF_000442705.2. Taxonomy (NCBI): domain Eukaryota; kingdom Viridiplantae; phylum Streptophyta; class Magnoliopsida; order Arecales; family Arecaceae; genus Elaeis; species Elaeis guineensis. The sequence goes on from NC_025999.2 coordinate 64,745,133, forward strand.
CAAAATTTGGATGAGAAAATATCATGCCAAAAGTGTTTTTGTCACACCATCTTAATGCCCTAAAGGATAGGATTAAGTGGTTAGGGTTTGAATTCAAAATAGTTTGAATTTGAACTAAAAAACTACCTAGATCTTTATCCTTATCTATCTATCCACACCCACCTTAAGAAGGGCTGAATTTTGTGCGACAAAATTTAGATACTTTTCACTGTGAGATAATCTGAGAAGTGGGGTATGAGATCTTGGGGTGGGAAGCCTTCTTTGGCATGTGAGATTAGAGGAGATCCGGTTCCTCTTGGGTGAGAGACCTAGATATTGATCTAAGGTTTCGGGTGAAGAGAAATTAAAGAGAGAAGTGAGTTCTCCTCCCTCCTTCCATCACCGCATCCTCCTCTGTGTTCCTTCTTTGATTTCAAAAGAGTCTGAGAGATCTGAAGAGAGGTGTAGATCAGCCATCAATAGAATCTTCACACGAGCTATACTTTCGGGAAGATCGATCAGTGTAGAGCTTCGAGTGGATGATCCATAGAGGCTGAACACCCTGTGCGACTGCATGCATCCAGCAAGACCTCAAATCTATATTGTTTAGTCATGAAATCTACTATCTATGCTCAAGTGATGAGTTTTGAACTCATACTCATTGTAGATTAGATCTACCACATATTTAATATGATCATGCATGCAGATTTTAATTTTCAGATCATATATATGCAATATATCATGTTATAGATCTTAGGATAGGTATTTTCAGATCTAATCTAAAGCATGCTTATTAAATTAAATTATTTAATTTTATATATTTTGCTAAAAATTTTTAAAAAGCATGCTTGAAATGTCTGCCAGTTTCTTTCACTACAGATATCCACAAGAGGCTATGATTTGATCAAGGATATCTGATCTTATCAGGGAGCTAGCTCCCTTATAGAGATCTTCTTTTGATGGTGGATTTTCTTTTCCAATTGCTAAAACTCTTTCTCAAGAATTTTGGCCTTTTCTCTTTGCTGATTGTGCTTAACACAGGAAGGGATCTAGGACCTTTCTCAGCCTTTCTTGATTCCCTTCTTAAGAAAATCTAGCAGCCCCCTTTTGTTCTCTTTCTTTTTGGTGTGTGCCCAACTCTTGGGCGTGGAACCAACAACTTGAGCATCCCAACCACTTGGGGCATGAGGTATGTAGGTGAGAAAGAGATGGTCATAAAATAATAGGAGGTGTGAAGGATAAGAGAGGCACCCTCCTTGTGCATGAAACCCCCTTTTCACGTTAATCGATTATGACACTCATCTCTTGGGCATGAAAGATTTGGGGCGTGGAAAGGCTTAGGTGCACACTCTCAAGATGAGATCTTATTTCATCTTATATAATTTGAACTCCTTCAAATTAGAGTCCTAGCATAACAAGTCTTTGACATGTCCTTTGACGAGCTCAAGACTTAGACAAAAGGACTCTTAGAATGCCCAAACTCTTTGGGCGCTTATCCCATCGGGCATCCAACAACTTGGATGTGTGAGATCTTGTGTGCACAAACCAAAGGAGGCATGAGAAATATTTTGGCATGAGGAAAGGTGGGTGGTGCCAACTTTTGGAAGGAGTCTTTCTGCATGTTAATCTCATTGACAGATCAAATTTTGATGGATCAACATTTGACCATTCAAAGTTAGTTAGGAGTCCTATTATCTTTAGGTTTGATTATGTCAATTCTTGTACATTGTCAAACTTTTGACATGTCAACTTAAATCTAGCCATCTGATCTGATACAACCTCTTATATGTGTGACCCCATAGATTCTATTTTATCAGTAGTAGGATATATTATTATCTCTATCATCAATATCATTAAATTTTTTTCAATGGATTAAAATAATTTCAACTTATCCAATAAGAATTATTGACCATCAAAATAATTTTGATAAGTCCTACAATCTGTCAGTGATGTCTAACAGCATGTAGTGACATTTTAATAGAATGGAATGGATGAACCTCTAGGTGCGATTATCACATGATACAGTACTTCTATTATAAGTCTTGATAAGATGGAGGTTATGAAATTTCTCATCAAATCCATCATTTGTTATATATTTAATTTATTCGACTCGAGTTCCTGATGTGAAAATAATAGAAATCTTTTTTCACTATTCACACTGCACTAGCCAAGATCTTCTGAACTCAATCTCATAAAGACCATCACTTTTATCTATCAAGGATGATATATTTTATATAGATGTATATTCTAATCCTATAATGAATCTATTGTAGCCAACATGTATCGTAAGAACCCATATGATTAGGACCAAGTGTATATATAGTCAAACTACAGCAACTTGTTTATGAATAGTCGAGACATTATAGATCAAAAGACTAGTCACACTACTATAGTATCGAGTAAGTCAATGATGAGTAAGTGGACATAAGTGATTTTTCATATTTGTGATACTCGACATCCTTATTCTCTAACAACCACCTACATTCTCACTTCAGTATCTCCATACTGCAGACTCAAGACTCGTTTATCTTTTAAAAAAAAAGCGATCTATGTATCAATCTCTTCGGATCAATCCCATCCCTATGATGATTCATCGATCGAAAATATTTAGAAATCAATTACTACATGACACATACCTTAAATTCATAACTCTTGAGAATATGTGTCATTTATTAATTTCTTGGCCAATTCATGGACACATACACAATATTAATAAAAATAAACCCAATTTCATTGACAATGAAAATATCAATATAAAATTATATTTTAGAATAAATATACGTGTCAGTTTGATTGACTTTCGAGGCATATATCTAACAATCTTTCACTTGCAGTAAAGCTATTCAGCTATATACCTAAGCCCTATCTTCTTAAGAAATGCTTCAGTCTTCAACTGGCTTAGTGGCTTAATTGGGTCTGCCACATAATCTATAGAGTCTACTTTTGGTACCTCGATGTAGTTCTTCTCAAAGTAGTTGTAAATAATGTGAAATCATTGCTCTATATACTTGGACTTCTAATGAGACCTAGGCTCTTTAGCTATAGCTATGGTGCCATTGTTATCGTAGTATGGTACTATAGCATTTGATGACATTATACCAAGTTTCACAATGAATTTCTTAAACCAGAAGGCTTCCTTAACAGCCTTAGACTGGTGATGTACTCAGCTTTTATAGCAAAATCTACAATGATTGGTTGTTTGGAATTCTTCCAATTGATCGGACCTCTATTGCTTGTAACACTCACAGTAAGAGATATATCAGACCATGTACATAGTATGACATACATGAGACTCTCTATTACTGAAGCATAAGAAATCTTACTCATGCACTAAATCTCTTCAGATGTATTAGGGCACATCTTTTTAGAGAGATGAATTTCATTCCTAAGGGATATGTTTTCTCTTGGAGTTTTCCATACTTAACCTCTTCAGCACCTCCTCTAAATATATCTTCTATGAGAGGCCTAGTATCTTCTTAAATCTATCTCTATAGATCTTTATTTTTAAAATATAGGATGCTTCCTCAAGATCTTTTATGGAGAATTCTTTAGATAACTACAATTTAACTAAAGTCAGCATGGGAATATCATTTTCAATCAAGAAGATGTCATCCATGTACAATATGAGAAATGTGATAGTACTCCCACTGATCTTCTTATAAATATATGACTCCTCGTTCTTGATGAAATCAAATGGTTTGATCACATCATTGAAATGAGTATTCTAACTCTGAGATGCTTGCTTCAATCAATATATAGACCTTTACAGCTTGCATATTTTGTGATTTTTGTCATTGAAAGAAAAATCTAGAAGCTACTCCATATAGATATTTTTCTTAAGATATCTATTTAGAAAAGTAATTTTCACATCTATCTATCAAATTTATAATCATGGTATGCTGCAATAGCAAGCAGTGTCCAGATGGACTTTAGCATAGCCACAAGTGAAAAGTCTCCCGATAGTCAATGCCTTCACATTAACTATAACTTTTCACTACAAGTCTTGCTTTATAGGTCTCTATCTTTCCATCTGAATCTATTTTTCTTTTATAGATCTATTTGCATCCAATGGGTACTATACCTTTTGATGGATCCACTAAGGTCGTGACTTGGTTGGAATACATCGAGTTAATATCTGACTTTATGGCTTCCAACCACTTCGTAGAGTCGATGTCTGACATTGCCTCATTATAGATTTTAAGATCATCTCCATATTTTCTATCTCACATGAAAAATATTTTTTCTATTTTCTCTATTAGAATACCTAAGTATCTTTCAGGAGGATAGAAAATTCTACTCGATCTATGAGGTAAAAGAGGAAGTGCATGTAATGGCTCAACTTGAATGGATTTTGTAGGTTCTATAACTCATTATTCTTCAAAGACTCTTTTCAAACATAATTTTCCTCTCACTATCTCCATCTTGGATAAATTATTTTTTCAAAAAGATAGCATATCAGCTCATAATTACATTGTAATCCTTTGGGAAGTAAAAATAGTATTCTATAGACTCTCTGGGATATCCAATGAAATGAGCCCTGTTAGACCTAGCCTCTAACTTGTCCGCTTGTATTTGTTAGACATGGATCGGACATCTCCAAATCTTGAGATAATCAAGATTTAATTTTTTACCATATCACATCTCATATAATATGGTAGAAACAGATTTAGAAGAAATCCTATTCAATAAGTAAAGCATATCCTGAAAGAAATAAAAAAGATCAGTAAAGCTTATCATAGATCGAACCATATCTAATAGGATTCAATTTCTCTACTCTGATACCTCATTGAGTTGAGATATTTCTAGAGGAGTCTATTGTGAGATTATACTATTTTTCTTGAGATAATTTTTAAATTTTTTACTAAGATATTTTCCTTCTCGATCTGATCCAAAAATCTTAAAAAGTTTTTTAGTTTGCTTCTCTACTTCATATCTGAATTCTTTGAACTTTTCAAAAGTCTCAAATTTATATCTTATAAAATATATATACCCATATCATGAATAGTCATAAGTAAAAATAATGAAGTAAAGATAACTACCCCTAGCCTACATATTGAATAGGCCGCATATATCAGTGTATACCAAGATAAGTATCTCAGTGATCCTCTCTCCTTATCCTATAAAAGATTATTTGATTATTTTTTTTAAAAATAAAATTTACAAATTGGATAAGACTTAGTAGTCAATGAGCCAAGAAGCCCATCCTTCTCTAATCTATTTATCCTATCTTCTCCAACATGACTAAGCCTGAGGTGCTACATATACTTTAAGTTTATCTTATCTCTGGATCTCTTAGATTCTATGGCACTCACTATAAGCAGGCTAACATACCTTCCAAAGGCGTATCTTTCTTGTTCTTCAGGAACTCTAGGTATATAGTGTTGAAAAATGTGTGTCAAAGTCAATCGTCAGCCTGCTGATGATTGTGCTATTTAATATAATTGTATATGAATTAATTATTAATAAAATATTTATTTGATAATTTTTATCATAAGCTTGTATATCTTCTATATCAAATTTTTATTTTATGATGAAAATTCTTAAGACTATTTTAAATCAATAAAAGATGATTTATCATTTAATCTTTAAATAAGTTCGCGACCAAATGATATGCTATTACTAGGATGATAGACATATCAAGTGTAGGTTATTGTATGCCATATAAGTTGGTTGTCCTCTTAACCAAGGAGCATGGAGATGTTGGTATGGCATGCAAGTAAAATATAAGAGTATATTTTACTGAACATAACCAACTCTAGAGCACTCTGCTGTCAAGAGTTATTTTGAAGGGATATGGGTATAAGTGTCCCTCCAACTTGAGATCACCATAATGACTTACAAGCAACTCACTGTGCTTTGGTACCAGACTACATAAATTTTTAATTTATGATCAAAAAATTTTTGGATACAGTCAAGTACTTGTGAAGTCGGTGTATGAGTCAAGATAGAATTGACCACTCCAAAGAATTGAAGAGAATGCTTTGTGTTTCAATTTAGTAAGACCTTGGTCAAGACAGTCCATGTGAGGAGTCACAGGATTTAATAGGTTGAGACATATAATGGATGCACTGTTAAGAGTTGATAGTTAAACTCTAAGTCATCCTAGCATCAAGGGTCAAAGGGATGAATTATATGATAATTGTATCTAAGTAGGTTTATACGGTAACTGTATCTAAGTAGGTTCTTGAGTATTGCTTTGTATACATTCGATCTATCCGAACATCAGATACTATTACTAGATGATTACTCTGATTGGTATAGAAATCTATTCTTATGCTACTGACTTAGGTTTAAACTTCTGGGGTCACACATATTAGAAGTTCTTCTTCGATCAGATGGTTGATCTGAAGAGTCCCATTGGATGGGGACTCTGGTGAAGAGTCCCACTGGACTAAGACTCTATCATTAATGGAGGATTAGTTAGTGATTAGATCACTAGTTAACTCAATTTGATTGAGCATTAAAGTCTGGATCAAGTCTGATTAAATTAGATTCAATCAGGTCAGGTCGATTAGGTTATGAGATGACCTAATCGGTAAGAGAGACTTGATCCTGATTTGATCGAATCTATGGCTCAATTAATTCATTATTTTGATCAAATTTAATTAAGATTATGAGAGCCTAATTAGATTAAATTCATTATATTTTATTTAGATCTAATTGGATTGGATTTGAAAAAAATCCAATTGGCTAAACCTTCGAGTCCCAAATGAATGAAACTCTCTCTCCCTTTGTGCCTCCCCTTCTCTCCATGCCTTCTTTCATTGCATAAATTATTTTGTGTGTTGAATAATCTATACCAAAGCCTCCTATTATCACCCATAGTGATAGGATTAGGTTTGTCTTAAGTTGAATTCAAAAGGTTTGATTTAAATCTAAAACTTTATCCTTATCCTCCCACACACCGATACCTTGTGAAGGACCCTAGTTTGTGTGATAAAAGGGAAGAGCTCTCATATGTTTTCCATGCCCATAACCCTCTACTCAGCTCCTCTTTTAGTCAGATAAGGATGATGAAGAGTTGGGGTTTAATTTTAATTCAAAAGAATTTGAATTGCAACAAACTCTGACTCTTATCTTGCCTAATCTATGTTGCCAGTTAACATAAAAGGATGAGATTCTTTTGTATGCCAATGGCTCTTGGAATTTTACCATTAGATACTAGAGAAAAAGAGGGGCTAAACATCCTTCTTGGGGCATGAGGTTTGGGGTGGATTTCTACCATCTTGGCATGTGCAAAGGAGGAGATCTATCTCCTTTCGGGTGAGAGACCTAGAATCATTCTAGGATTTTTGGGTGAGGAAAAAATTAAAGAGAAGAGAGTCTTCATCTATTTTTCTCCATCATCCAATATCTTTTCTAATCTATCTTCGACATTGAAAAGATCTTAAGTGATCGAAGAAGAAGATCAAATCAGATCTACCATCAGAAGCCGACTACGTGAGTTAGCACTCTCGTAGAGGGCTGATCGATCCGAGAACTTCATGTGGATCATCCGTAGAGGTTGGATGCTTGTGCGGCTGTGAGCCACCAGAGAAGACTTCTAAATTCATATTTTTGATCATAGAGTTTGACTACCCACACTCATATATTGGATTTGGAACCCTCACTATGGTAGATTAGATCTATCACAGTGTGCTAATTTTTTGTTCATATGCTTGTTGTTTTAAATGTAAATTTTTATGCATGTAAATTCATAAATTTAGATTTTTAAATTTAGATTTTTATGCATGTAAATTCATATCATAGATCTGTTTGTAAGAGTTTTAAGATCAGATCTTATACATACATTTGTAGATTAAATAGTTTAATCTAATATTCTTCTACTGTAAAATTTTTGAAATACGTGCATGAAATCCCTGCACATCTCAATAGTGGTATGAGAGCCACGATTCTCTATGACATGATATTATATATATTTAGATCTATAATTTAATTTAGATTAGATATGATGTATAATATTTAGATCTAAAATTAGTTATAGATCAGATCGTACAAACTAATATAAGGTTGTCCTACTATAAGGTTTATCCCTTACAGTCCAAAGATTGTCTTAGTTTGTGCTGATCCTTATAAAATTTAATTTTAAATTAAAATATATAAAATTTATTTATGATGATTATTATCTAATTTTAATATAATCAAAATATAATAATTTGATCTAAATAATTTAGATTAGATTTAAATTATTTAGATTAAATGATCTGACTAGCAAAGTAATCGGATGGATTTGTCACCAGACCATCTGGTCATAGGAGGTAATAGAAATTAGATCTCTCTTTTTTTTATTCAATTGAATCCTCTTATGATGTGTAGGGGTACCATTGTGACTATATCCCATGAAGATGAATGTGAAAAGAAAGCTTTACTTTTTTGCAAAATCCTAAGATTGTGTATGTAATACATTATATGAAAAGTACTTGCATCTAATCTTTATAAATAAAATCTAGAATCATAAATATATTTAGAATAGTTTTAAAATAATTTATGATTAATTTTATTACTATTTATATAAAATTATTTTGATCTAAAATTATTATAATTATTGTAGTTCATCCTGTTGAGTCAACTCAGTATTATTTGGGTCGACTCAGGATCCTGATTAGTTAGCTCATTTCTATTGAGTTGACTCAATGAAACAAGCTAAAATTATGATTTATTATTTATCATCAATGAGTTAACTAAGTCTCAAAACTTAGTCGACCCATTATGATGAGTCGGCTCAATCCAGAGATGAGTCGATTCAAATTTTAGATCTAAATAATCATACATAAAAATTAATTATAAAAATATTTTATAAAATTTAAAATTATTTTTAAATATAGAATCTCCTACCTACAGCCTCAAACTTAATTGAGAATTAAGTTAAATATATTAGATCTAGAATTGTGAATTGAAGATCTAATATCATTCGCATAAAATATGGGTGATGGATTTATGGGTTAGCTTGATCAGGTCCCTCTAATTAGGTTAGACCCTAGGGTTAGAATCAAAGATTTAATGGACTAAGAAGAGAAATTAGATTAAATCAAAATTTTTTTAGAGCCAATACAATAGTTGTAGTTGGTCAAGTCCATATCTTTGATTAGACCCAAATGGACTTTGATCTTGAGCTCAGCGGTCGAATCCAAATCCATAAGTTAATCCAGTTGAAACTGATTAACTAGTTAGTGTCTAAGATAAGTTTAACAATCTTGATCGATAATTTTTAATTGAGAGTTACTCACATAGATTGAGTCTATGATGAGTTAATGGCATATCCCTCCCATCATCTCACTTATCTGGCCGACATGATAAATCATTTTTGATTAGATCGCTTAATGATTGAGGTTTGATCCATGCAAACTAGAAAATCAATTATGACTGATTTAGGTGCTCCTAGTTTGACTTGTCTTAGTCCTCATCATGACTTAGTGAAATTAGTGAGAGGATTGATGACTTGTCAGTTGGACCAGCTTGTTTCTAGTCCAGCCTGATCTGACTTGGTAAGTAGTAGGAGGATCGAGATTAGCTAATCTGTATATTTAATTATATTAAATTATGTTAACCAAATTTTTAAATTATTAAGTTCATAAAATGAACTGTTTATGGTGATAACTAGATCATAGCCTCCCATTAACATGAATGGTAATGATCCATTATTTTTGATTGACATTACAGGTGCCATCCGTCTGATATTTCTCTGAATGATGGAATTATTATTCATCATGTGATGACTTTGTTGTACTATTTGATGAATGATTGGATTGATCGAGCCATACTCGAGTCTGATTATTCATTAATTAGAATCATTGAGTAGGTTCATGTTAATGGTTGATCCTAACCAGGACTTTCAATAGAGGACCATCACCTACTAAAATAAAATCTAAGGTGAAAATAATTATTAAAAATTATTTGAAGAAATAATTGATTGAGAATCATCTATAGATGCATATGGGTTGGTCGAGCTATACTCAGACCTGTATGTAATCTATGTGGATTTAGTACTCGCTAAGAAATTAAGATAATTCCTCGAATTGGAGGTAGAGACTACCAATTTATATAAAATAGTGAGAGAACCTTTAGACTAAAGTCCATATCTTTAGGCTTGATTAATTCACATACTAATTAGGTCTGTGTTTTTCTTTCTTTTCAGAAATGACTAACAATTTGTTGCTCCACTCACTGTTTGATAGTGATGAGCTTATTGGATCTAACATTTGATAGCTAATATCAGAAGTTGAACATTGATCTTGAGCCCAATCTAGCAAAAAAATTTATGACTGAATCGAGTCAAGCAGACTATGACCCAAATAGGTTAAAGAGAAATGAGCAATTAGTTGCTGGTCAACGTGCTTATATGATAACACCATGTAATTTCTCTACATGTGACACTACTACTTGGGTATTGGATACCGAAAGTCCAATTCACATATGTAATTCATTGCAAGAACTTCAAGTTAGTAGAAAATTTGAAAATGATGAGAGATTTCTAAATGTGAAAGGTGGAAGCTAAGTTCCAATCCTAGCTTTAGGAGTCGTTGAGCTTATTTTCAAATCTAATAATATCATTTTAAGTGATTGTCACTATTGTCCATCTTTTTTGATGAATATAATCTCTGTTGGTCTTTTGGCCAAAGATGGTTATAGTTTATCAATAAAGAATGATTATTTTGATATCATTATGAATGATATTACAATAATATGAAGACAATTAAGAAATGGCATCTATATTTTGTCACAGTCTATGAGTATAATGTACACTCCAAATAAATATCCAAAGTTAGATAATATCATAGATGCTTACCTTTGGCATTGCAAGCTCAGTCACATTAACAAAAACAGGATAAACAGGTGAGCACAAGAGGATATTCTCAATATCAATGATTGTGAATTATTGCCGACCTGTGAGTCTTATCTTCTTGGATAGATGACTAAGTCATCTTTTACTAAAAAAGGTGAACGAGCTAATGAAGTTCTAGATCTAATACATAGTGATGTATGTAGACCTATGAACATTAGTGCCAGAGGAGGGTATAGCTATTTCATTACATTCACAGATGACCTATCTAGGTACGGATATGTCTATTTGATGAAATACAAGTCTGAATCATTTAAAATGTTCAAACAATTTCATAATGAAATAGAGAAATAAACTAAAAAAAGTATTAAAACTCTTCGATCCAACTGAGGGGGTGAATCTTTTCCAGTAAATTTCTGACATATCTTGGAGAGAATGGGATTCTCTCATAATGGACTGCTCCAAGAACACCACAGCATAATGGTGTCTTAGAAAGGAGAAATCTAATCTTATTGGATATGGTTCGGTCCATGATGGGGTTTGCAAGTCTGTCAATCTCTTTTTGAGGATATGCACTTGAGACAACCTGTTTTGTGCTCAATAATATTTCGAGCAAGTCAGTTAATAAAATACCATATGAGATATGGTCAGGGTGTAGGTTGAACCTCACTTATCTTAAGATCTGGGGTATCCGACTTATGTCAAACTATTATAAACTGACAAGCTTGTTCTTAGGTCTGACAAGTATAATTTTATAGGGTACCTCAAAAAAATGAAGAAATATTACTTTAACCACCCTACTAAACAAAAAGATTTTGTCAATAGTAAGGTACACTTTTTGAAAAAAGAGTTTCTTAGTAAAGGAATAAGTGCTTTTAATATCGAGCTTGATGAAGTTCGACAGGTAGAAGAATCGACACCAGTGACAGAATCTGAACCGAATTTGATTAGATCAAATCTGGAGTCTAATATAGAAACATTCTTAAGATGACTCGATAGAGTACCACATCAACCAAATAGATACTTAAGTTTTTTGATCCGAGATGGGGATCCTGTTAAGCTGGATGAGAACAACGAAGATCCAATCACCTACATGGATGTGATGCAGAGGTCCGACTCTGAGAAATAGCTTGAAGCCATGAAATCTGAAATGAAGTTCATGAAAATCAATAATGTGTGGACATTGGTTGATCCATCTAAAGGGGTAAAATCCATAGGATGTAATTGGTCTTCAAAAGAAAAAGGGGTGCAGACGGGAAGGTGGAGACCTATAAAGCTCGTCTGGTTGTCGAGAGGTATCGTCAACATTATAGTATTGACTATGACAAGATATTTTTCCTATGGCAATGCTCAAGTCCATTCGGATCACACTTACAATAGCAGTATATTTGGACTATGAAGTCTGGCAAATGGATGTGAAGATAGCTTTTCTAAATGGAGAGTTAAACGAAGAGGTGTATATGATACAATCTAAAGGGTTCACATCCACAGATGAGTCCAAGGTGTGCAAGCTTCAGAGATCCATTTATAGATTGAAGCAAGCATCTCGGAGTTGGAACATATATTTTGATAAGGTGATCAGAATGTATGGCTTCATTAAGAATGGAGAGGAATTCTGCATAAATAAGTCGGCTAATGGTTCAGTAATTATATTTCTTATTTTATATGTGGATGATATTCTCTTAATTGAAAATGATGTCCTTGCATTATAAGAAATAAAAGTATGGCTGTCGTCATAATTCTCCATGAAGGATGTGAGAGAAGCAGCCTACTTCCTAGGGATGAAGATCTATAGGGATAGATCTACGAGGCTGCTCGAGCTCTTCCAATCTACGTATATAGATACCATGCTCAAACAGTTCAGCATGGAGAATTCTAAGAAAGACTATCTTTCCATAGGCCATGAAATTTTTTTTTCGAAAAAAGATTGTCTGACAACCCTTCAAGAGAGAGAGCGTATGAGTAGAATCCCATATGCATCGATAGTGAGTTCTATATTGTATGTCATGATATGTACGAGACCAAATGTGGCATACTTATTAGGAGTAGTGAGCAGATACCATTTAGTTTTGGATAAGAACCATTGGAAGGTTGCAAAAATCATCCTTAAGTATTTGAAAAATATTAAGAACCAGTGGCTCGTTTATGAAGAATCTGACTTGAAACTCATGGGATACATTGATTTCAGTTTTCAATCAGATTGTAATGATAGCAAGAATGTGTCGGAATACATCTTTATCCTAAATAGTAGAGTTGTCTATTGAAAAAATTTCAAGTAGCACACTGTGGCCAACTCAGTATTCGAAGTAGAGTATATCACGGTATCTGATGCTGCAAAGAAAGTTGTGTGGCTAAAGAAGTTCATCACCAAGCCTGGAGTGGCACCCTCCATCGATTGTCCAGTTCTACTTTATTGCAACAGTACTGGAGCTATAGCTCAGACAAAGGAGTCGAAGGTACATTAACGGACGAAGCATATTTTGCATCGCTACCATCTTATTCGAGATATCGTGGATCAAGGTGACATCAACCTTCAGAAGATCGATGGAAAAAAAATCTGGCTGACCCATTCACTAAAGCACTTATGGTAAAGGAGTTCGAAGATCATAAAATAAAGATGTACCGATTGGCTTTAGTACAAGTGGGAGTTGTTAGAAAATATATTCTAAAATTAATCATCAGTCTGTTGACAATTATGCTATTTGATATAATTGTATAAGAATTAATTATTAATAAAATATTTATTTGATAATTTTTATTATAAGGTTGTACATCTTCTATGTCAAACTTCTATATTATGATGAAAGTCTTTAGAACTATTTTAAATCAATAAAAGAGGATTTATTGTTAAGTCCTTAAATGAGTTTATTACCAAATGATATGCTGTTACTAGGATGATAGACATCAAGTATAGGTCGTTGTGTGCCATATAAGTTGGTTGTCCTCTTAACCAAGAGCATGGAGATATTGGTATGGCATGCAGATAAAATATAGGAGTATATTTCATTGAATGTGACCAACTTCGGAGCACTCTACTGTCAAGAATTATTTCAAAGGGATATGGGTATAGTGTCCCTCGATCTGAGATTATCAAGTGACTTACAAACAACTCACTGTGCTTTGTGCCAGACTACCTGAATTTTTAATTCAGAATCGAAAGGTTTCTGAGCACAGTCAAGTACTTGTGAAGTCGGTGCGTGAGTCAAGGTAGAATTGACCACTTTAATGGATTGAAGAGAATGCTTTGTATTTCAATTTAATAAGACCTTGGCCAGGACAATACTTGTGAAGAGTCATAGGATTTATTAGGTTGAGACACATAATGGATGTACTATTAAGAGTTGACAGTTTAAATACTAAGTTATCCTAGCATCAAGGGTCAAAGGGATGAATTATACAGTAACTATATCTAAGTAGGTTTTGAGTGTTGCTTTGCATACATTCGACCTATCCGGACATCGGATACCATTGCTAGATGGTTATTTTGATTGGTACAAAAATTTATTCTTATACTACTGACTTAGGTTCAAATCTATAAGGTCACACACATTAAAATTTTTTTTTCGATCAGATGTTTGTTCTTATACTACTGACTTAGGTTCAAATCTATGATGTCACATACATTAGAAATTTCTTTTCGATCAGATGGCTGAACTGAAGAGTCCTACTGGACGGGGACTTTGGTGAAGAGTCCTACTGGATGGGGACTCTTGTGAAGAGTCCCACTGGACTGAAACTCTATCATTAATAGAGGATTAGTTAGTGATTAGATCACTAATTAGTTTAATTTGATTGAGCATTAAAGTTTGGATTAAGTCTGATTGAATTGGATTCAATCAGGTCAAGTCTGATTAGATTATGAGATGACCTAATCGATAAGAAAGAATTAATCCTGATTTGATCGGATCTATGGCTCAATTAATTTACTGATTTGATCAGATTTACTTAAGGTTATAGGAGTCTAATTAGATTAGGTTCATCATATTTTATTTGGATAAAATTAGATTGGATTTGAAGAAAATTCAATTGGCTAAATCCTAGAGTCCCAAATGAATGGAACTCTCTCTCCCTTTGCGCCTCCCCTTCTCTCCACACCTTCTTTCATTGCATAAATTATTTTGTGCACTAAAGAATCCATGCCAAAGCCTCCTATTGGCACCCATTAGTGATAGAATTAGCTTTGTTTTAAGTTGAATTCAAAAGGTTTGAATTTAAACCTAAAACTTTATCTTTATCCTCTCACACACCGGCACCTTATGAAGGACCCTAGTTTGTGCGATAAAAAGGAAGAGCTCCCATATGTTTTCCATGCCCATAACCCTCTAGTAGGCCCCTCTTTTAGTCAGATAAAGATGAGGAAGAGTTGGGGTTTAATTGAAATTCAAAGAGTTTGAATTGCATCAAACTCTAGCTTTTATCTTGCCTAATCTATGTTGCCAGTTGTCATAAAAGGATGAGATTCTTTAGTGCACCAATGGCTCTTGGAGTTTTATCGTGAGATACTAGAGAAAAAGAAGGGTCGAACATCCTTCTTGTGGCATGAGGTTTGGGGTGGGTTTCTACCATCTTGGCATGTGCAAAGGAGGAGATCTATCTCCTCTTGAGTGAAAGACCTAGAATCGTTCTAAAGTTTCTGGGTGAGAAAATAACTAAAGAGAAGAGAGTCTTCATCTGATTTTTCTCCATCATCCAGCATCCTCTCTAATCTATCTTCGACATCAAAAAGATCCGAGATTATCGAAGAAGGAGATCAAATCAAATCCTTCATCAGAAGCCGACTGTGCGAGCTAGCACTCCCACAGAGGGCTGATCGGTCTGAGGGCTTCGTGTGGACCATCCATAGAGATCAGATGCTTATGTAGATATGAGCAACTAGAGAAGAGTTTCAAATTCATATTTTTGATCATAGAGTTTGATTATCCATGCTTAGGTATTGGGTTCGGAACCCTCACTGTGGTAATTAGATCTATCACAGTGTGCTGATTTTTTATTCACATGCTTGTTATTTTAAATTTAGATTTTTATGCATATAAATTCATATCATAGATCTATTTATAGAAATTTTAAGATCAGATATTATGTATACATTTATAAATTAAATAGTTTAATCTAATATTCTTTTACTATAAAATTTTTAAAATGCATGCATGAAATCCTTGCGCATCCCAACATATGGAATAGTTTTTTCTCCAATAGCTGTCAACATTGCAGTGGAAACACTTTTCCTTATTAGTGATCTTATTCTTAAATTTTTTCTTTTTGGCTTGCTCTCGATCTTTTGCTTCTTCACAAGCTTCTTTTTCTTCCAATTAGACTTTTATTTGGAAGATGAAGCCCGCTCCACTGCTAGAACCGTGCCTTCTGAACTTTTCAAGGCCCCTTCAGCAGTTACCAATATATTTAACAATTCAGCCTTGGTGTAGTCAATTTTATTCATATGATAGTTTACTATAAATTATTTATATGAATTAAAAAAGGATTATAGGATCAAATTCACTTGTAATTCCTTATGCATTATCATGCTAGCTTCTCAAGCTCCTTCAAATCCTTGATCATTATCAAATGATGATCATGACAGAATGTCCTTAGTACGTCTCAGCATTGTTGCCATCATCTATCCATTTTTCTAGTGCTTCCCTTTGGTCAGCAGTTGAATGGCTTGGTAATGCGAAGATATCCTGGTTAAGAACATATTTTAACTTCTTGAAACTTAAAACTATTTTTAGGTTTCTGAGTTAGTCTTTATAATTGATTCTAATTAGTCAGTTGGGTTTAAATTATATGCGAGCTAGAGGATTAGAAGCTGACATTTTGTTCTTATAGAGAATGAAAATTCAAGTTAGATTTTTATATTTACTTTGAAATATTTGTTTTAGGTCATTTTTAAAAAACAAACATGCCTTCCATTATTTTTCAAATTTCTAACATTCCTTGGGTAGAAAGATGGAAACCCTTCATGAGTAGGATTTTGAATGGGTACTACGGTCCCACTAATTCAATGCACCATCTCACCTAACAATTATTAATAATATGCAGACTAATGAGTGGACAACCCTTATCCAATACTTCTTAAGCATACTATAGTCATGTTCGATCTTTAAATCATGTAGATCTCATCTAATAGTTATTGACCTAATTTCTTAGTTAAGTCAGATCCACTGCTTAAATGTGAAAGTAAAGCCATCATTGGATCCCTCACCTAATAGATATTGGGCCCAATCCTATCTTTATCCCACAGTATCTCATATTACTAGAGTGGTTGCGCCTTTTCAATGCAACTGACTACTATGACCAGTCGAGAACAATCAACACTAATAAGATGCCCGCACATCTACAATGATGGAAGATTGCTCCACTTAATATATTTTGAGGAGTTTTAAATTTAGATCTCAAATTTTAATTATTTACATCTAATGTAAATAAAAATTTATAAAATATAAATAAGAAAATTGATGATGATCATGGATCTAAAAAAGGGATTCAGGCTCGAGCCACTGAGACTGAATTGTGGTCTATGGGTCAAATGTACAAGCACATGCACATCAATCAGTTTGATCTTCTTCAGCTCCTTGATTCGATCCTGAGTAAGTTCTTAAGTTGATCAACACCATGATCCAGCCTCAACCAATTGCTTAAATAAATATTGCTTATTGTGTGCTGTAGGCTTGCAATCGATCAACCATTGACATGCAACCATACATATAATAGAACCAATATAATTCATAATACAATAATTAATTACAACCCATTAGATCATATCTAATGAGACTCATAGATCTCCAAATTATATAAATCTGTTGATGCTTGTAGGCACCCAAAATTAAATAATTTTAAAAATATAAGATTCACACATACGATACATCATAGAGATAAGAAAAAGGGTCATAATCCTATAATCATATTCATCACCACATGTATCTCATACATGAAAAATAATAAATAATAGATTTATATTTTAGACTAATCATTTAACAAAAATTTGAACACTTATCATGTGATCAAATCACCATAAGTTTATGATCTTATTGACTATTAACATTGACTAATTAAATCAACTAAAAGATCAAAATTTATGTTCTTTAAATCTCATTAAATGATCCATGATATCCAAATTAGCAATCTAATCTTAAAACATATGTGGGTGGCTTTGATACCACTGTTAGAATCTAGGGGTCGATATGCGCAGCAAAAAAAATATAAAATTTTAATTAACATGCAGTGAAAGAATAAAAATAATTTTTAGATTAATCATGCGAGATCACATCTTGAATCAACCTGGATTCCTTATAGTTATGAATTAAGATTAAGAGAAAGAAGATCAAATCTTTACCTTTACGTATGTAGTTCTTCATCATAATCTAATGATTATGGATGTCTTCTCGATCCTTTTGAAGCTACACAACAGTGTCCAGTCTTTACAGATATTCACACGAGGCAATGATCTAATCAGAGATGTTTGATCTCACTGGGGTGCTAGCTCTTTGTAGAGATCCTCTTTTGATAGTAGATTTTTTTTCTCAATTGCTGAAAATCTTTCTCAAGGATTTTAGCCTTTCCTTTCTATAGATTGCGCTTAACACAAGAACAAATCTAAAACCTTCCTTAGTCTTTCTTGATTCTCTTCTCAAAGAAATCCAGCAACCCCCTTTCGCTCTCTTTCTTTTTGGTGAGTGTCCAACTCTTGGGCGTGGACCTAACAACTTGAGCATCCCAACCACTTGGGGCATGAGGTACGTAGGTGAGAAAGAGATGGTCGTGAAACAATAGGAGGCATGAAGGATAAGAGAGGCACCCTCCTTGTGCGTGAAACCCCCTTTTCACATTATTCTCTTGTGACGCCCATCTCTTGGGCATGAAAGATTTGGGGCAGGGAAATGCTTAGGCGCACACCCTCAAGATGAGATCTTATCTCATCTTATATAATTTTGAACTCCTTCAAATTAGAGTCCTAGCACAACAAGTCTTTGAGATGTCAAATCCTTGGACCAATCCAAGATTTGGACAAGGACTCTTGGAATACCCAAACTCTTTGGGCGCTTATCCTTTGGGGCATCCAACAACTTGGACATGTGAGATCTTATGTGCACAAACAAAAGGAGGTGTGAAAAATATTTTGGCATGAAGAAAGGTAGGTGGTGCCAACTCTTGGAAGGAGTTCTTCCATACATCAATCACACTAACAGATCAAACTTTGATGGATCAACCTTTGACCGTCCAAAGTTAGTTAGGAGTCCTATTGCCTTTGGGTTTGATTGTGTCAATTCTTTGATATTGTCAAACTTTTGAGTTGACAACCTTTGACATATCAACTTGATCCAGTCATTCGATCAGACATAATCTCTTATATGTATGATCCCATCGGTTCTATTCTATTTGATAGTAGGATATATTATGATCTCTATCATCAATATCATTGAAACTCTTTTCAATAGATTGGAACAATTGTAACTTATCCAATAAAAATTTTGACCATTAAAATGATTCTTATAGGTCTCACAATCTATCTACGATACCTAGCAGCATGTAGTGGTATTTCAACAAAATGAAATGGATGAACCTCTCGGTCTGGTTACAATGTGATATAATCCATCCATTGTGAGTTCCGACAAGAAAGAGGTTATAAAATTTCTCATCAAATTTCTGTTAGATGTATGTCCTAAAAGCCAATAGGATTGATACATTGTAATAACTCTATGACACAATTTTATACTTAATACATTGATTTGATCAATAAAAGAGTAAATTTATTTTTCATTCAAGTGTGATGTGTCCTTGAATCATCTATGAAATTAGTTTCGATACATATTCTCAAGGTGTTGAGAATTAGAGACATGAATTTGATTCCTAAATGCTTCCGATCATAGGATCATCATGAGGATGGTGATTGATTCGGATAGACTGGCGCACGGATCACTTCCTTCGAAATAGATGAGTCTCTGATCTATAGTGTAGAGACACTAAGTAATGAGTGCGGGTAATTATTAGAGAATAACTAATACTGAGTGTGACCGCAGCACCCATTAGGAATCCTTTGTCATATTACGATTTTCATTTCCTTCTCAAGGAGTGGAGGCATCCGATAAATTAGTGGAAGTCATTGTTTGTATATTAAAATCCCTAGGAGCAAATTTAATGTTAAGTACAAAAGTCTAACTTGAATCTCTACTCTCACAGTTAAACCATGTCAGCCTCAAATTCTCTAGTCTGCATCCTTGAAACCAATCATTTGATCAGTACCAATTACAAAGATTGGCTCAAAAATCTCAGGATTGTCCTGACCTCCAAAAAACTAGGACATGTACTCGACCAAGAACCCATAGTGCTTCCAAACCATCCTACTGCTGAGCAAAAGATTACTTTTGAGAAGTGGATGGATGAAAACAGTCGGGTTAAGTACTATATACTAGCTTCTATGTCAAAAGAGTTGCAAAGCCAGTATGATCATATGCCTACTGTCAGGGCTATAATCACTTATCTGCAAGAGTTGTATGGTGAGCAGAGCTACACAGTACACTTTGAGGTATCCAAAAGACTCTTCAATCTGAAGATGCATGAAGGACAGTCAGTCCATGAGTATTGTATGATAGTGATCAAGGACATTGAGGAGTTTGGCAAGCTTGGGCTAGAAATACAAAAAGAATTACAGAGGGATCTGATCCTTCAATCTCTTACAAGTTCATATAGTCAATTTATTATAAATTTTCATATGAATAAGCTTGATTGCACTATACCTAAACTAATCAATATGTTGGTCACTATGGAGGAAATCTTAAAGAGTTCAAAGGGCATTATTCTCGCTGTGGAGCAGACTCCTTCCAAGAGAAAGTCTACTGAGAAGAAAAAAGCAAAATCTATTAAGAAGTAGAAAAAGAAGAATAGGCCAAAGAAGGAAGTTCCTAGCAAGGCCGAAATAAAGGAAAAATATTTTCACTATCATGCTGAAGGCCACTAGAGGAGGATCTATCCAAAATACCTGAAGAGCCTAAAGACCAAAAAGGATGATAAACCTTCTAAAGGTATGCTCGTAATTGAATCAAATCTTACAGTTTCTTCTACTTCTAGTTGGGTATTAGACTCTAGCTCGAGTGCTCATATATGTACCTCAATGCAGGATCTGATAGAAAGTAGGAGATTGAGGGAAGGAGATATGATCCTTTAGGTCGGCAATGGAGCAAAAGTTGCAACAGAGACCGTTGGCACTTACCCTCTTCGATTACCCTCTAGTATTAGATTAGATTTAAAGGACTATTATTATATTTCTGTAGCTAGTCAAAATTTGATTTTCATGTCTGTGCTAGCACAGAAAGATTTTAAAATTTATTTTATTAAAGACTTTTATTCTATTTATTTACGAAATAAATTGATTGCATGAGATCTTTTAATCGATAGTCTTTATCACTTGCATATTGATGTGAATGTGAATTTAAACAAGCAAATAGTGAGTGCCATAGGCCAAAAGAGATCTTGAGATGAAATTAACCAGAATTACTTGTGGCACTATAGACTAGGCCATATTGGAGAGGACAGGATAAACAGACTGAAAAAAGATGGGATTCTTGATTCTCTTAATCCAGAATCGTATCCGACCTGTGAATCTTGCCTTCAAGAAAAAATGGCCAAGTTATCCTTTGTAGGATATGGAAAAAGGGCCACTAAGTTACTTGCCTTGGTGTACATCGATGTGTGTGGATCATTTGATGTACAGGTCAGAGATGGTTATACCTACTTTATTATCTTTACTGATAATCTGTCTAGGTACGGGTATGTGTATCTGATGAAATACTAGTCTGAGATCTTTGAAAAGTTCAAAGAATTCAGACATGAAGTAGAAAAGCAAACAGGTAAGCCCATTAAGGTTCTTCGATTTGATCGAGGAGGTGAATACTTTAGTCAGAAATTTCTGAGATATCTTAAGAAAAATGACAGTCTCTCAATGGATGCCTCCTGGAATACCTCAGCTCAATGGGATATCCGAAAGAAGAAATAAGATCCTATTGGATATGGTTAGATCTATGATAAGCTTCACTGATCTACCATTATATCTTTAGGGATATGTCTTATTAACTGTAATTCACTTATTGAATAGGGTTCCATCAAAGTCCATTCCTATCACACCATATGACATATGATTCGATAAAAAACTGAGTCAAGTTATCTTAAGACTTGAGGATGTTTGGTCTATGTCAAGAAATAGATGGCAGATAAGTTAGAGGATAGATCTATTATAGCTTTTTTTATAGAATATCTTAAAGTATCCATGGGATACTACTTCTACTTTTCAGAAGACTATAATGTGATTGTGAGTTGAAACGTCATATTTCTAGAAAAATAGTTTATCCAGGATGTTGGCAGTGGGAGGTTAGTTGAGCTCGAAGAAAAAATCTCTGAAGAGCAAAGAGCTGTAGATCCTTAGGAACCCTTTATCCATGAGTTAGTAGTAGACGTTCCTCAACCACCTCGTAGATCTAGCAGGATCTTCCAACCTCCTGAAAGGTGTATGGGTATGCTTATGGAGGAAGTAAAAGAAATATTTCTTATGGGAGATAAGGATCATAGTGATTATCCTAATACCTTTGATGAGGCGATGTCTGACATCAATCTCGAGAAATAGTTAGATGCTATGAAGTTAGAAATTGACTCGATGCACTCAAACCAAGTCTGGACCTTAGTGGATCTACCTAAGGATATCGTACCCATTCAAAATAAATGGATCTACAAAAGGAAGATAGGTGCCGATGGTAAGGTTGAGACCTATAAAGCTAGATTTGTGGCTAAAGATTATAGTTAGCGCGAGGACATTGACTATTAAAAAATTTTCTCGTCCGTAGCCATACTGAAATCCATCCATACTTTACTTGCTGTTGCAGTTTACTATGATTATGAAATCTGATAGATGGATGTGAAAACTATTTTTTTGAATGGATATCTTGAGGAAAATATCTATATGGAGTAGCCTTTGGGTTTCACGTCTGGTGATGGTGATCACAGAGCTGCAAGCTGCAAAGGTCCATATATGGATTAAAGCAAGCTTCTCAGAGTTGGAACCATCATTTTGATAAAGCAATCAAATCATTTGATTTCATCAAAAATGAAGAGAAACCATGTGTATATATAAGGGTCAGTAGGAGCACCATAACATTCTTTGTATTGTACGTGGATGATATTCTCCTTATTGGGCATGATATTCCCATGCTAACCACGATCAAAAGATGGTTGTCCAAGAAATTCTTCATGAAAGATCTAGAAGAAGCATCCTATATTTTTGGAATAAAGATCTATAGGGAGAGACCTAAACAGATGCTAGACCTATCACAAAAGCTGTACATAGAGAAGGTGCTGAAAAAGTTCAGCATGAAAAACTCCAAAAGAGGACTTTTACCTTTTAGGCATGGTATTAGTCTCTCCAAGATGATGTGTCTGACCACATCTGAGGAGGTGCAGTGCATGAGTAGGATTTCTTATACCTCGGTCATAGAAAACCTCATATATGCCATGCAATGTACTCGACTTGATATTGCCCTTGCTGTGAGTGTCATGAGCAGGTATTAATCGAATCCAGGTGAGGAGTACTGGATAGCTGTGAAGAACATCCTTAAATACTTAAGAAGGACTAAGGATCTGTTCTTGATCTTTGAAGGAGATTTTAAATTGCAAGTCGAGGGCTATACTGACTCAGACTTCATGTCTGATCCTGATGATAGAAAGTTTACATCAGGATATGTGTTCATTTGCAATGGTGGCGTAGTTAGCTGGAAGAGTTTCAAGCAACCCATCATAGCGGATTCGACCACGGAGGCTGTGTTGGGAATAGTATCCAAAGCCAATCGTCAGTCTGTTGATGGTTGTGCTTGTTTTTATATATGTACATGAATTATGAATTAATAAAAATATTTTGATATTTTTCATCACAAAATATTTCATCTTCTAATGAACTCTTATGTTGTGGTGAAGTTCTTAGGACTATTTAGACTCGACAAAGGAGAATTTATTGTTTAGTCCTTAAATCTGTTCGCGACCAAATGATACGTTGTTACCAAGGATGACAACATTTATCAAGCATAGGTTGTTGTGTGCCATATAGGTTGGTTGTCCTCTTAACCAATGAGTGTGGAGACACTGGTATGGCACACAGGTGAGATGTAAGGGTACATCTGCACTGAATGTGACCAACTCCAGAGCTATTTCTGCTGTCAAGATTTGCTCTGATGGAATATGGGTATAAATATCCCTCTGACCTGAGACCGTCACGGTGACTTGCAAGCAACTCACTGCACTTAGGCACTAGACTATCTGAATTTCTAATTTAGTGACATAAGGCTGCTGGGTGTAGTCAAGTACTTAACTTGTCGGTGCATGTGTCAAGATAGGATTGACCACTCCAGTTTAGGAGCTGTGTACAGTCGTGTTTTAATTTAGCAAAATCTTGACCAAGGTAGTCTTTGCGAGGAGTCACAGGACTGTTTGAGTTGAGCACGATTCGGATGATCTAATCAGGGTTGACAGTTTAACCTTGAGTTATCCTAAAGATAGAGGTCAAAAGGATGAATTATACAGTAACCATATTCACTAGGTTCTGAGTATTGTAATTGCGACCATTCGACCTATCCGATCATCGGGTACCATTGCTAGATGGTCACTTCGATTAGTAGAGGAATTGGTTCCTGTGCTACCGGCTTAGGTTTGAACCTATGGGGTCACACACATTAGAGGTTTCTATCTGATCTAATAGCTGGTGAAGAGTCTTTCATGTCTGAAATTTTGTGATCAAGAATCAAGATTCTCTGATCACGAATTCCACATATTTTGGGTACCGGGGTCAAGAGTCCCACTGGTTTAGGACTCTTCGATCAGGGTTACATATCGATGAATTCTGATGCCCGATTATCCATCAAATTTGGACTCAATATTTATGAGAGGTTTAATTAGTGATTTGATCACTAATTAACTCAATTTGATTGAGTAATTAATTTTGGATCAAGTCCAATTGAATTGGATTCAGTTGGGTTTGACCCGATTAGGTTAAGAGTTGACCTAATCATCGAGATAGTTTGGTCTCTGATTTGATCAGGGGTTGGGCTTAATCAATTTTTGATTTGATTAAGATTTTATTGAGCCTAATTAAGCCTAATTTAGTTGGGTTTAAATTAGTCTAATTGGGCCTAACTTATTTGGTTCAATTAGGTTGGTTTAAATAATGAAACCACCTTGACCCATTCTCCCTGTGCCACCTCACTTCCACTGCGCCCATTTGAATTCACGAGAAGGAAGATCTCATGAATTTTTCCTCACACCCTACTTTAATGCACCAAATGAGTGGATAAGGATGATTAGTTGGGCATTCAAATTCAAAACAAAAGTTTGAATTTGAATGAGCAACCAATCTTAGCGCCTTGACCTTATCCTCTTTTAATGCCCCATTTATTACATGAGAAAATGTTTCTCATAAAATCACTCATGCACAAATTAAGCCACACCCTCCTCTTCTCACGTCCTTAGTGGATAGGAATAAATTAGTTTCCATTTGAATTCAAAATTTGATTTGAATTCAAATGTGCAATTACTCATTTTTATCCTCTCACGTGGATAAGATGTTTGACATTGTTTTAAAAGGAGAAGAAGAGTGGGGTGTGTGCAAGAAAAATTTTAGAGAAAAAATCTAGGCGTGAGGAATCTTTGTGTGCAAGGTGAAGGTCAATATCCTTCCGATAGAAAAAGAAAGAAAAGAAAGAAAAAGTATGCGCAGGGTTTCAGCGAGTTCTTCAAGGTTTCAGCCTGGAGTTCGAAAAGTGAGAAGGTGAGCTACGAGTGTCGTGAGCCCACCAAATTTTAGGAAGATCTTCAACATCCTCTCAAGCACATCTACTAATGATCCAGAGTATTCAAAGAATTGACAGACATCGATCGAAGGAGTTCGATCAGCATCGGCTGTCGAAAGGGCTCTAGAACGAGCTAGCACTCGTGAGGAGTCAATCAGATCGGGAGCTTCGTGTGGATAATTCATAGAGGTTAGACATACTGTGTGGCTGCATCACGATGATCAGACTCTTCCGACGGTGATCAGATTGCGACGATCTACTACCCGCACAAAGATATTGTGTTCTGAACACATTACAGTAAAGTGTTTACTGTTTAAATTTGAATTTCAAATTTAAATACATGCATGCTATATATCATATTTAGATCTTAGTATAGGATAAATTTTTATTAATTAATTAGATTAATTAATAATTTCCAGTGTAAAATAGTCATTTTAAAAAAATTTTAAAATTATCATTTTACCCCTGCACTGATTTTTCCCACAAATGGTATCAGAGCGGATTCTTAGATATGATATATATATTTGCATGCGTAGATTAAGTTGTAATCTAAAAGTTTATAATTTAAAATTTAAATTTTGAAAGTTGTTCGAAATTCAAAATTTAAAAATTTAAAATTCAAAATTTTAAAATTTGAATTTTTAAATTTAAAATTCAAAATTCAAAATTCAAAAATTTGAAATTCAAAATTTAAAATTCAAAATTTAAAATTCAAAATTTAAAATTCAAAATTTAAAATTTGAAATTTAAAATTTGAAATTTGTTTGAAATTTGAATTTCAAAATTTAAAATTTAAAATTTAAAATTTAAATTTTGAAATTACTATATTTAGATATACTTGATCCAAGTAGCAAGAAATCGAATTGGGTTGGTTGCCATGGCCGTCTGGTCATAGGAGAAAAGTAGGGTTTAAAGATCCTCTTCTCTCATTCAATGGGGTCTCCTATGGCGGTAGGGGTGCCGCTGTAATTATTCTCATGCAGATGAAGCAGCAAAAAGAATTAATTGTAAAGGTTCAATTGTGAAATTTATCATGAATGTGTTAGATTAGATCTAAAGAAATATTCATGATTTTTTTTAAAGTTATTTTCTATTATGTAATTAGCAATAGGATTGCTATTTATGAAATATGCTGATCTATTTGTGAAATGAGTCAACATATTTGGTGAATAGAAAATAAAACTTTTCAAATTTGAAAATTATTTTCGAAATGCCAAACCTTGACCTATCAGCCCAAATACTTAATTAAAAAAATTAAGTGTTGTCTAGTAGGTCTAGAATTATGAATTAAGACCTAAGACAATTGCATAAACTTGTGGGTCAATGGGTTAGATGGATTAGGTCCATAATTGGGTTAAACCTAAGGTTAGCTTAAAGAAATAGACTAAATTAGAGTAATTGGTCAAATCTAATCAAAAGTTGAATTAGATTAGGTCAAGGATACTCTAGACTCAACTCCAATAGTTGTAGTTGAATGGGTCCATGTCTTTAACTAGACCAAAATGGACTTAATTTATGGCTACGCGGTGGAACTCTATTTACTAAGTTGATCAAATTAAAACTAATTAATCGGTTGGTGTCTAAGGTAAGTTTGGCAGTTTGATCAGTGATTTTTAAGTGGGAGCTACTCGCAGTGATTCAATCTCTGACGAGTTAATGGCTTATCCCCACCACTGATCTCACTTACCTGGCCAACCTGGTGAATTAGGTTTTGATTAGATCACTTGGTGATTAGGGCTCACCCATGTCATTAGGTAAATCAGTTTGACTGATTTAGGTGCTCCTAATGCCAGCTTTAAGTAAATCCTTTTTAATCTGACTTGGTGAAGTCAGTGGGAGGATTGAAATTGGCTGGATATTTTTTTCCCTTCGATTCTTTAATAAAATCCTCAAAAATTATTAGGTCCTAAAAATAATTAAGTTATATTGATAACTAAATCATAGCCTCCCATTAAGTGAGTGATAATGAGTCCATTAGTTTAATAATTATTGGAGGCCCAAAGGCCTGGTGCTTATTGACTAATGGAATTATCATTCATAATATGATAATTTGGTTTGAGTCTTTTTGATGGTGGTCAGGTTGGCCGGCCAAAGTCGGGCCTGATCATTTATTGGTCCGATTCACCAAATCAAGTCATGTTAATGGTTGGACCTAACTAGATCTTTTCAGTAGAGGCCAAAGCCTACTGATTAGGTTCAGGGACAAAATCAATTATTAGAAGTTGTTTAGAGAAACAACTGGTTATGAACCTATCCATAGATGCACATGGGTTGACCAACCAAAGTTGGGCACATGTGTAGTCTGTGTGGATTCTAGTACCCACTAAGAAATTAAAGTAATTCTTCGAATTAGAGGTTGAGGCTACCAATTCGTAAAAATACTGAGAGAAACTTTAGACTAAAGTTCAAGTCTTTAGTATTAATAATTTATGTACTAATATAGGTCTGGTTTTCTTTTATGTAGCTATGGCCACTACCCTTTCGCTCTGGTCATTATTAGATAATGACAAGCTCATGGGATCTAATTTGATGGCTGGTATCGAAAATTAAAAATCATCCTTGAGCATGAGTGGATCCTTTATGTAGTAATGGATCCGGCACCTGAGGAGCCAGTCCCGAATGCTAGAGGGGTGGTCCGAGACACTTACCAAAAGTGGCTCAACAATCGCACTACCGTTCGGTGCATTATGCTGGCAGCAATGAATGATGAGTTCAACCACAGGTTCGAGAATGCCCAACCACAGGAGATGCTTCAAATGTTGAATGACTCCTTTGGCACGCCTGGCGACATTGAAAGGCACAAAACTAGTTGTGCCATTTTCAATGCTCGGATGAGGGATGGAGCCTCAGTCACTGATCATGTACTGTACATGATTGAAATGATTGAGCGCCTAAGTAAACTGGGCTTTCTCCTGCACGAGCAGCTCGGCAAGGATGCGATCCTTAATTCTCTGCCCAAGTCCTACCTTCCCTTCCTTACTCATTTTCGAATGACAAAGCCTGCAGTGAACTACCACGGCTTGTTTGGGTTGCTGTAGAACTTTGAGAAGGACCACCAGCTCCATAAGGAGTCGGTAAATAATGTGGGAGGGTCTTCTTCTGGTCGTCGACCCTTTAAGAAAGGGAAGAAGAACAAGAAGAAGAAGAATAAGAAGTTGCAGCCGCATGCTGGGATGTCTGCACAGAGTCAGACCAAGAAGTGCAAGCCTGACTACAGCCAGGTGGAGTGCTTCTTTTGCAAGAAGCAGGGGCACTGGAAGAGGAACTGTCCTCTATACATTGCCTCACTGGACCCGAACAAGTCGAAGAAGAAGCAAGGTACTTATATGATAACACCTTGCAACTTTTTCATTTGTGATACTACTGCTTGGGTATTGGATACCGGAAGCCCTTATCATATTTGCAATTCGATGCAGGGTCTGCAGGTCAGTAGGAGATTTGATGAAGGTGAAAGATTCCTGAACATTGGAGATGGAAGCAAAGTTCCAGTTCGAGCATTAGGAATCATGAACCTTATAATCAATTCTCAAAATATAATTCTGAGTGAATGTCACTATTGTCCAAGCTTTTTATTAAATATTATTTCTATAGGCCTTTTGGCCATGAACGGTTATCAATTTTTAATAAAAAAAAATGTTTGCAATATCATTTTGAATGGTGTTACAATGTTTGTTGGACAACTTAAAAATAGAATTTACTTTCTATCACAACCTGTTAATGTGGTTCAAACCTTCGGTAAATATCCTAGAATAGATAATGTGTCAGAAGTCTACCTTTGGCACTGTAGGCTAGGTCATATCAATAAGAACAGGATAAACAGGTTGGCTCAAGAAGGAATTCTTGAAGTAGGTGATTATGAATCACTTCCAACCTGTGAGTCCTGTCTTCTTGGTAAAATGACCAAGTCACCTTTTACTGAAAAAGGTGAGTGAGCCAGTGAACTCTTGGCTCTGGTACATTCTGATGTATGTGGACCTATGAGCTCAAGTGCAAGAGATGGATATTTCTACTTCATAACCTTCACAGACGACCTATCGAGGTATGGGTATATCTATTTAATGAAGCATAAGTCAGAGTCGTTTGAAATGTTCAAACTATTCTGAAATGAGGTAGAAAAATACACTGAAAAGTGTATTAAAATACTTCAATCTGATCGAGGAGGTGAATACCTTTCCAATGATTTTCTGACATATCTTGGGGAGAATGAAATTCTCTCTCAGTGGACACCTCCTGGAACACCACAGCATAATGGTGTGTCTGAAAGGAGGAATCAGACCTTGTTGGACATGGTTCGATCCATGATGGGGTTTGCTGGTCTGCCGATCTCTCTTTGGGGATATGCACTCGAATCGGCTTGTTACCTTCTAAATAGGGTTCTGAGTAAGTCTGTAACTAAAACGCCATATGAGATATGGATAGGACGTAAGCTAGTACTCTCGCACCTTAGAATTTGGGGGTGTCCAGCTTATGTTAAACGTTTAATTACGGACAAGCTTGGACCTAGGTCTGACAAGTGTAATTTTATAGGATACCCAAAAGAGACCAAAGGGTATTACTTCTACCTAGCTGATGAGCAAAAAGTGTTTATCAGCCTTAAGGCAATCTTTTTGGAAAGAGAGTTCCTTGGTGAAGGTACTGTTGCCTCTAAGGTCGAACTTGATGAAATTCGACAGGTGAAAAATCCGATGCAAGTTGCTGAACCTAAACCAGATTTGATTAGATCAGATTCGGAGCCCATTGTTCAAGCACCCTTAAGGTGATCTGGTAGAGTACCACGTCAACCGGACAGATACTATGGTTTCTTGATCCGAGACGATGATCCTATCGAACTTGATGAAAATGATGAGGATCCGATCACCTACATGGATGCAATGCAGAGATCTGACTCTGAGAAATGGCTAGAGGCCATGAAATCCGAAATTGAGTCCATGAAGGTCAATGATGTGTGGACATTGGTTGACCCATCCGAAGAAGTAAAACTCATAGGGTGTAAGTGGGTCTTCAAGAGGAAGAGGGGCACAGACAGAAAGGTGGAAACCTATAAAGCTCGTCTGGTTGCCAAGGGATATCGTCAACATTATGGTATAGACTATGACGAGACGTTTTCTCCTATGGCAATGCTCAAATCCATTAGGATTATGCTTGCGATAGCTACCCATCTGGACTATGAAATCTGGCAGATGGATGTGAAGACAGCTTTCCTAAATGGAGAGCTGGACGAAGAGGTGTATATGATACAACCTGAAGGATTCACATCCATAGATGAGTCTAAGGTGTGCAGACTACAGAGGTCCATTTATGGACTTAAGCAGGCATCCCAGAGTTAGAACATATGTTTTGATAGGACGATCAAGACGTATGGCTTCATTAAGAATGGAGAAGAGCCCTACATTTATAAGTGGGCTAATGGTCCAGTAGTAGTATTTCTTGTATTGTATGTGGATGACATTCTCTTAATGGAGAATGATATCCCTGCATTACAGGGAATAAAGATTTGACTGTTGTCACAGTTCTCCATGAAGGATCTGGGAGAAGCTTCCTACATCCTAGGGATGAAGATCTATAGGGATAGATCTAAAAGGTTGCTTGGTTTATCCCAGTCTATGTACATAGATACTATGCTGAAGAGGTTCAGCATGGAGAATTTTAAGAAAGGCTATCTACCGATAGGCCATAGAATTTTTCTCTCGAAGAGGGATTGTCCGACAACACCTCAAGAGAGAGAGCGTGTGGGTAGGATTCCATATGCTTCGACAGTGGGATCTATCATGTACGCCATGATATGTACACGACCAGATGTGGCATACTCACTAGGGGTAGTGAGTAGATACCAATCTGATTTAGGGAAGAATCACTGGAAGGTTGTTAAAACCATCCTGAAGTATTTAAGAAATACTAAGGACCAGTGGCTTGTTTATGGTGAATCAGACTTGAGACTTATAGGGTTTACAGACTCTAGTTTCCAGTCCGATCACGATGATAGCAAAAGTGTGTCGGAATTTATTTTTACCCTTAATGGTGGGGCTATCTACTGGAAGAGTTCCAAGCAACACACAGTGGCTGATTCAGTTTGCGAGGCGGAGTATGTCGCTGCATCAGATGCTGCCAAAGAAGCGGTGTAGCTGAGAAAATTCATTACCGAGCTTGGAGTAGCACTCTCCCTTGTTGGTCCAGTTCTGCTCTACTGTGACAGCTCTGGAGCAATTGCTCAGGCAAAGGAACCCAAGGCACACTAGTGGACGAAGCATATTCTGCGCCGCTACCATCTTATCCAAGAAATTATGGATCGAGGTGACGTCGACCTTCAGAAGATCGACGAAAAAGAGAACCTGACTGACCCATTCACTAAAGCTATTGCGGTGAAGGAGTTCGACGACTACAAATCGAAGATGGGTATTAGATACTGCACCGATTGGCTTTAGGCCAAGTGGGAGATTATTGGGAATAGTATCCCAAAGCCAATCATCAGCCTGTTGACGGTTGTGCTTATTTTTGTATATGTACATGAATTATGAATTAATAAAAATTATTTTGATATTTTTCATCACAAAATATTTCATCTTCTAATGAACTCCTATGTTGTGGTGAAGTCCTTAGGACTATTTAGACTCGACAAAGGAGGATTTATCGTTTAGTCCTTAAATCTGTTCGTGACCAAATGATACGTTGTTACCAAGGACGACAACGTTTATCAAGCATAGGTCGTTGTGTGCCATATAGGTTGGTTGTCCTCTTAACCAATGAGTGTGGAGACACTGATATGGCACACAGGTGAGATGTAAGGGTACATCTGCACTGAACGTGACTGACTTCGGAGCTATTTCTACTGTCAAAATTTGCTCCAATGGAATATGGGTATAAATATCCTTCTGACCTGAGACCGCCACGGTGACTTGCAAGCAACTCACTGCACTTAGGCACTGGACTACCTGAATTTCTAATTCAATGACGGAAGGCTGCTGGGTGTAGTCAAGTACTTGACTTGTCAATGCGTGTGTCAAGATGGGATTGACCACTCCAGTTTAGGAGTTGTGTACAGTCATATTTTAATTTAGCAAAACCTGAGCCAGGGTAGTCTTTGTGAGGAGTCACAAGACTATTTGAGTTGAGCACGATTCGGATGATCTAATCAGGGTTGACAGTTTAACCCTGAGTCATCCTAAATATAGAGGTCAAAAGGATGAATTATACAGTAACCATATTCATGTAGGTTCTGAGTGTTGCAATTATGACCATTCGACCTATCCGATCATTGGGTACCATTGCTAAATGGTCACTTCGATTAGTACAATAATTGATTCCTGTGTTACCGGCTTAGGTTTGAACCTGCGAGGTCACATACATTAGAGGTTCCTATCTGATCTGATAGCTGTGAAGAGTCTTTCATGTCTGGGATTCTGTGATCGAGAATCAAGATTCTCTGATCACGAATTCCACACATTTTGGATACCAGGGTCAAGAGTCCCATTGGTTTAGGACTCTTCGATCAGGGTTACATATCAATAAATTCTGATGCCCGATTACCCATCGGATTTGGACTCAATATTTATGAGAGGTTTAATTAGTGATTTGATCATTAATTAACTCAATTTGATTGAGTAATTAATTTTGGATCAAGTCCAATTGAATTGGATTCAGTTGGGTTTGATCCGATTAGGTTAAGAGTTGACCTAATCGTCGAGATGGTTTGGTCCCTGATTTGATCAGGGGTTGGGCTTAATCAATTTCTAATTTGATTAGAATTTTATTGAGCCTAATTAAGCCTAATTTAGTTGGATTTAAATTAGTCTAATTGGGCCTAACTTATTTAGTTCAATTAGGTTGGTTTAAATAATGAAACCACCTTGACCCATTCTCCCTGCGCCACCTCACTTCCACTACGCCCATTTGAATTCATGAGAAGGAAGTTCTCATGAATTTTTCCTCATGCAAATCCCTCCTCATGCCCTACTTTAATGCACCAAATGAGTGGATAATGATGATTAGTTGGCCATTCAAATTCAAAACAAAAGTTTGAATTTGAATGAGCAACCAATCTTAGCGCCTTGACCTTATCCTCTTTTAACGCCCCATTTATTACATGAGCAAATGTTTCTCATGAAATCACTCACGCACAAATTAAGCCATGCCCTCCTCTTCACACACCCTTAGTGGATAGGAATAAATTGGTTTCCATTTGAATTCAAAATTTGATTTGAATTCAAATGTGCAATTACTCATCTTTATCCTCTCACGTGGATAGGATGTTTGATATTATTTTAAAAAGAGGAGAAGAGTGGGGTGTGTGCAAGAAAAATTTTGGAAAGAAAATCTGGGCATGAGGAATCCTTGTGTGCAAGGTGAAGGTTAATATCCTTTCGAGAGAAAAAGAAAGAAAAGAAAGAAAAATATGCGCAGGGTTTCAGTGAGTTCTTCAAGGTTTCAGCCTGGAGTTTGGAAAGTGAGAATGTGAGCTACGAGTGTCGTGAGCCCACCAAATTTTAGGAAGATCTTCAACATCCTCTCAAGCATGTTGCTGATGATCCAGAGTATTCAAAAATTAGCAAACATCGATCGAAAGAGTTCGATCAGCATCGGCCGTCGAAAGGGCTCTACAACGAGCTAGCACTCGTGAGGAGTCGATCAGATCGGGAGCTTCATGTGGATGATCCACAGAGGCCAGATATGCTATGTGGCTACATCACGATGATTAGACTCTCCTGACGGTGACCAGATTGCGGTGATCTACTACCCGCACAAAGGTATTGTGTTCTGAACACATTACGATAAAGTGTTTACTGTTCAAATTCGAATTTCAAATTTAAATACATGCATGCTATATATCATATTTAGATCCTAGTGTAAGGTAAATTTTTATTAATTAATTAGATTAATTAATAATTTTCACTGTAAAATAGTGATTTTGAAAAAAAATTAAAATTACCATTTTATCCCTGCACTGATTTTCCCTACAGGCTGAGTATGTCATTGCTTTAGATGCTGCAAAGGAAGGCTTCTGGTTCAAGAAGTTCATCGCAAAACTTGGGGTTATGACATCGAATGCCATATCACTCTACTGTGACAACAATGGAGCCATAGCACTTGCTAAGGAGCCAAGGTCTCATCAGAAATCGAAGCACATTGAGCGACGGTATCATATCATACGCGACTATCTCGAAAAAAAATATGTCAAGATGCGAAGAGTAGACTCTGCAGACAACGTGGCAGACCCACTGACTAAGCAGTTGAGCCAACCAAAAATGAAAATCTACCTTGAGAAGATGGAACTTAGATTTGTGGCCAATTGGCTTTAGTCCAAGTGGGAGATTGTTAGATGTATGTCCTAGAAGCCAATATGGCTGATACATTATAATAACTCTAAGATATAATTTTATACTTAATACATTGATTTGATCAATAAAAAAATAAATTTATTTTTCATTCAAGTGTGATGTATTCTTAAATTATCCATAAAATTAGATTTGATACATATTCTCAAGGTGTTGAGAATTAGAGACATGTATTTGATTCCTAAATACTTTCAATCGTAGGATCATCATGAGGATAGTGATTGATCCGGATAGACTGATACATAAATCACTTTCTTCAGGATAGATGAGTCTCTAGTCTACAGTGTAGAGATATGAGACGACAAGTGCGGATAGTTATTAGAGAATAACTAGTATTGAGCGTGACCATTGTTGGGAAATATCTCCCAAAAGTCAATCATCAACCTGTTGATGGTTGAGCAACCTTGTATTGTAATTGATTTGTTAATAAATTTTTGATATTTTTATCATAATTTTTCATCTTCTAATGAACTCCGTTGTTGTGATAAAATCCTTAGGACTATTTAGGTTCGATAAAAAGAAGATTTATCGATTAGTCCTTAAAACTATTCACAACCAAATGATAGGCTGTTAATAAGGACGACAGCTTCTATCGAGTATAGGTCGCTGTAGGCCATATGGGTTGATTATCCTCCTAACCAAGGAGTGTGGAGACACTGGTATGGCATACAGGTGAGATGTAAGGGTACATCATCATTGAACATGACCAACTCCAGAGCATTCTGCTATCGAGAATGTTTCTGATGGGATATAGGTATAAGTGTCCCTTAGACCTGAGATCGCCTCAGTGACTTGCAAGCAACTCACTGTGCTTTGGTACTGGACTAACTGAATTTTTAATTCAGTGATGGAAGGCTTCTGGGCATAGTCAAGTACTTGTAAAGTCGGAGTGTGATCAAGATGGGATTGACCACTCCAAGAGTTGGAGAAGAATGAGTCGCTGTATTTCAATTTAGCAAAACCTTGGCCAGGGTAATCCATCAGATGGATTTAATATTTTGAAATACAATATGGACAACCTAATCAAAGTTGACAATTGAACTTTGAGATGTCCTATGAGCATTATGGTCAAGGAGATGAATTATATGGAAACTATATCTGCATGGGTTCTAAGGATATATTCTACACATTCGACCTATCCGACAGTCGGGTATCATTGCTAGATGGTCACTTTGATTGGTACAAAAATTTATTCTTGTACTACCAATTTAGGTTCGAACCTATGAGGTCACATACATTTGAGTTCATGATCCGATCGGATAGTTGATCAATGATTAAGAATCGTTCTAGGATTAAACGATCAATACGATTGACATTTAACCTAGTGCAAGTGTTGCAGGAGGATCGATTAGCAATTTGATTACTAATTGGCTTAATTTGATTAAGCCAATGGGTTGAGATTAAGTCTAATTGAATATAATTTAATTAGATTTGGTTTGGACTTGATTGGATCAAGTTCAATTAGTTTATTGGATAAGCCAAGTACAAGAAAAAACTAGTCCTAGTTCAATTAGGACTTGGATCAACCTAATTTTTAATTCGATTAAAAAATTAAATTAGATTTAAATCTAATTTCATCTGATTAAATTAGGTTCTTAATTAGGTTAAGACCTATTTTAGTTGGATTGATTTGGTTTTGGTTTGATTTGGTTTGAGAAACCAAATTTGAACAAATCATAGATTGAATCCTAGTAAGACTAGGATTCCACCTTGCACCACCTTAGCCTCCTACGCCCACTCTCTCTTATTTTGTGTGACAAAACCTTCTCTCCCAAGCCTTCACATACGCTTAAAGCTTTCCACTCTTTCTCTCTTACATGGAATGTGGTTGTGGATCAAGTCAAAGTAGGAATTAATTTGGATTTCAAATTTTATGAGATAGAATTTTAGGAAACTAAAATAGTTTCTTTATGGCACTGATTTTATTCAATTTTTTTTGAGATTTTTGTGGCTTTTATGGCACATATTGTGCACCCTTGTTTGATGGTCCATGGTAGAAAAATAAAGAGGGGGTGCCCAACTGGCACTGATTTTATCCAAATTTTTTTTGAGATTTTTGTGACTTTTATGGCACATATTGTGCACCCTTGTCTGATGGTCCATGATAGAAAATAAAGAGGGGGCACCCATGAGTTGGGCACCCCTTGTCTTGCCCTATTTGGATTTTTCTTGACTAGGTATTTGACCTAGACAAGGATTCTTCATATCTCATTATTTAAGATTAATTTTTTTTTGAGATTTTTGTAGATTATAGAGCATTGAGAGACCTTTTGGGCATGTGAAAATTAGGGAGAAAGAGTGTTGGGGTGTGGATATATAATAAATACAAAACTAGGTGTCTGGGTTAGAACAAAGAGAAGAAGAAGAAGAGGGTCTTCTTCTAGGGTTACTGAGTTCACCTCTTCCCTTCCTTCATCTGTGAGTTTTCTGAGAGTGTCTCACATCTAAAACTCCTTCTCCTACTTCTCATCTTTGGAAGAGTCTAAATCAAGAAGAAGGAGGCATCTGATCGACCATCGAAGAAGGATCAGCACAATACTAGCATACTGTGCTGATTTCCTGGATCAGGACTTCTGATCATGATTCGTAGGCTCGTGTGGATGACTCCTAAAGGTTGGATGCATGTGCGGCTCACAACATCATCCTCAGGCCTAGATCAGCAAAATTAGAATGTCTAATTTGCAAGGTAATAGATCTGATCTATTATATTTTACATACATTAGATGTAGTATAGAATATATTTGATATGATCAATTTGTAGTTCTTGCTCTTTATATTTCAATTTTTGATTTAATATCATGTAATAATCATGTAATAGGATCTTAGATCTTGAGATTCTCTAGTTTTGTAAGATAAATTTTGATTTATTTTAGTCTTTCACTGTCAGATCTTGAAAAATTTTAAGATCTAATCCTGAAACACTAGATCTGGTTTCCTTCAATTTGTATCAGAGCCTAGATTATTTATTACATGATTATTTATGCATGCTTAGATTATTTTTTAGATTAGATCTAATTTATAATATGATTGTTAAATCTAAAATTAAAATTTTAGATCAATCACGAACTATAGGTTGTCCTATAAGGTTTACCCCTTACAGTGCAAAGTTTCCTAGTTCGTGTAGGTCTATCTTTAATCATAAATTTGTTAGATGTGATCTAGATTAAATTTATGATTTATTAGATTTAAAATATATTTAAATCTAAAATAAAATCTCTTTGTCAATAATTTTCGTGCAAAGAACCATCATATATTTGTCTGAAAAATTTATGCAGATTAAAATTAAAATTATTTCAATTACATGAACCTATTTAGATTAGATCTAAAGTAGTTTCATGCTTATTTTACTTGGCATTTTGATTATGAATCATACATGCAACTGGTTGGTAGAACTATGTTGTAAAATATTTTACGAATATGAAAATTATTTTCGAAAAGCCGAATCCCAATCCCTCAGCCCAAAACTTAATTGAGAATTAAGAAGTTGTTTGATTAGGTTCTAGGATTGTGAATTGAAGAACCTAAAATACAAACCATAACACATTGGGTTAATGGGTTAGTGTGAATTAGGTCCATTATTGGGTTAGACCTAAGGTTAGATTAAAGATGAACTTAATTAGAGAATTAACTAAATCTAATCAATTGTTGTCTTAGATTAGATCAAGAATTCTCTAAATCAATTACACACAGTTGTAGTTGGTCAAGTCCATATCTTTAACGAGAATCGAATGGACTTGATT
>NC_025999.2:65083876-65193247 GCF_000442705.2 Elaeis guineensis
TGTGATATCATCAAATGATTCACATAAGTATATTTTTCCTATCTTATGATGGGTTGAAATTAAGAGTGGTAAATATTTTAAAATAAATATAAAAAAAAATGAATGATGATGATGAATGAAGTTCTTATGCAAGAATAGAGACATTGATCCTCTTCTATTCACAAGAGATAGATTTGATTTTAATTTGAGTCATGAGATATTGAATGTTAATTTTTACAGGAAATAAGATCATAATTTTGAAATCTTGAAACATTGAAAATCTTTGAGACGTGGATCTTGATAAATAAGAAAATGAATGGTTTCGTTTCAGATAGATATTTGATGTACCGACTTTTTCTTATGAAATGATTTAAGAATGAATTTATATCAAGAATTAGAATATTTGTGGATGAGATTCAAGTAAGAAAGTATGAAGACTCAAGCAAGAAAAATTTCGAGGACGAAATTTCTTTTTAGGGGTGAAGAATGTGATAGCCCAACCAAGCCCAGCCCAGCCAGTCGATCAAAGCCCAAAAAAAAAAAAAACAGAAAAAAAACAGAGCAACCGGGAAGAAGACTCCCGGTAGGAGTCTTCTTCTCCGGCGATTCCTGGGCAAATTAGGACTCCTAGGACCCCTCGGAGTCCTAGGGTCCTCTATAAGAAGATCCTCTCCCTCTTGAGACCGATCATTGGCTTCCTCCCTCTCTCTTTCTCTCCGATTTCCTCGAATTAGAGCCGCGGACACCGTTCGATTCTCGCCATAATTGCTCGCCGGCGAGGTCTCCGGACGCTGAGGTAAGTCTCCTTCTTCTTCCCTTCCTTCTTCCCCTTCCTCCCATGCTTCTGTGCGCGGCTGCCGGCGACGAGAGTCGCCGATTTCCGAACGGAAAAGAGACCCTATTTTTGAGTTTTTTTTCTATGGATTTTTCGGTGCCGGCGATCGGAATTGATCGCCGGCCACGCCCCTCCGTAACCGGGGGAGTGGCCCTCGTCGGCCGCCGGCCTCCGCCACGGCGGCCGTGGCCTGAACGGCCCGGCAAAACATGGGCCACGCCGGTCCTCTGTTCCGGCGTGGGAAGAACCAGGAAAAAAAAAAAAAGAAGAAAAGAAGAAAAAGAAGAAAAAGAAAAAGAAAAAGAAGAAAAAGAAAAAGAAGAAAAAGAAAAGAGAAAGAAGGAAAAAAAAATTGAAATTGATGAGAGAGAGAGTTTCTCTCTCTTCTCTCTCTTCACTTCAGTCTGAACCCTGACTTTCTCTCTCTAGAATTAGACTTTCTCTCTCTACTTTCTCTCTCTAGAATTCTCTCTCTAGATTATTTCTCTCTC
Source organism: Elaeis guineensis (assembly GCF_000442705.2). Classification (NCBI taxonomy): domain Eukaryota; kingdom Viridiplantae; phylum Streptophyta; class Magnoliopsida; order Arecales; family Arecaceae; genus Elaeis; species Elaeis guineensis. The sequence continues at coordinate 65,085,182 of NC_025999.2, forward strand.
CTAAGATTTCTAGAATTTTGAGAAGAATGACGATTAATTTAAATGATCCTCGTGATGGATTTTTGATCCGTGATCGTCGGACGGTACACCGACATCCACTTTGATCAGATCAAGTATTTTTAGATTTTATTTCTCATGATCTTATTGAATTGTTCACATGATAATCTTAGCATGATTTGATCTGATCGATCGAATTTGTTGAATCATATTGTCTGAAGAATTCAAGATGAATTTTCACTCTCTAAAATTTTCTCTCTCTAGAATTTTCTCTCTCTAAAATATTCTCTCTCTTGATTGATTCTCTCTCTAAAAAAAAAGGTTAGTGAATGAAGAAATTTCTTTTAATAAGTCTGATCTGATTCTAATGAAGAACCCTGATCCATGATTGTCAGACAACGTACTGGCACCCACTCTAATCAGACCATGAATCTTTAGATTTGATCATCCATGATTCCGATCTAGCCATAACTTGATTTGATCACATTGATTTCACCAATCAAGATATTGGACCCATCGTAATGTTGGATTGTGTCACCTGATCAATTCGAATTGTACCTCATGAATTCTCTCTCCTCTGATTTTCTCTCTCCACTTGATTTTATGAAATCGATGAAGAAACCTTGGTCCTATCACTTCGAATCTGATTTGATCTGATAGTCAAATTTTGGATCGTTTAGGTCCTAATTAGATTTTGATTAGATGAAATTAGATGATCGGATCCAATCTAAACCGTTGAAATATGGTATTCGTATTCTTTCTAATTATTGAAATTGATTCTGTATAGGATTGTGGATATTTGATCATGGGATATCGTGATATGATCTATGAACAGAATTTTTGGAAGAAAATTTATAGAATTATGTGGATTTATTGGAATACGTTTGAGGTAAGTAGTGTTTACTTTTACTGAATTTATCTGGTAAATTATGAATTAAATAAATTTATGCATGCTTGCGATTGTAATTATTTATTGAAATAATTGTTGAAAATTATTTATGATGAAAGTTAATTGTAGAAAATTATTTATGATTGAAGTTATTTGTGGAACAATTATTTTGATGATATATGATCTCAAAGAATGTTATAATTGATTTGATTCGAATATCAATTAATTTTATTATTCTTGAAAATAATATATGAATTGGAAGACAATATGAAATTGACCACCTGACTGTGTTGAGGACCCCGCCAATGGGGGCATATACGTTGGCAACTGATTGTCCTGAGGGTTTACGTCGCCAGTAAGACCAGCGACATGTCGCCAGATAGACCAGCGACAAAACCGCCAGTTAGACCAGCGGTTCCAAAGGACTTGGCTGCCAGATGATTTGCAGCCCACCGCAAGCAGATACGCGGTATTATGACCCTGCCACAGGGATAATGTGGTCATAGTCATGGTTGGTAAGAAGAATTTAAGAAATTGATGAATTTAAGAAGAAAGGCATAATTAGAAATTATGATGAATTGACTTTTATATATGATTGACAGTATGATTATGAATTCATGAAATTACATATTGATTTGTTATGCATAGTATTATTTGCCTGATTATTCGGTTAAAGGTATGCACTGCTTACTGGGCTATTTAGCTCATGATAAGTTTTATGTTTTTCTTACAGATCCGAAAAATTAGCATGATGCGGATTTTCGGTTGGGAGAGCGATTAGAGATGGAGTTAACTCATTGATTTAGGATTCTCTCAGAATTGATTCAAGACCTTTAGTTTTGTTTTTAGTATTGACTTTGTCAGACAGTTACTTTCTTTTGAACACTTAGTTTTGATTTGTTATTTGAACCAAGGTTTGATTATTGAATAAAGAAAAATTTATTTAACTATTTGTGAAAATATCATGATGAGATGCCTTGCATGCTTATGGGAAAAGTATTCTATAAGTATGCGGCGGTTGCCATGACCCTCGATTCACAATCTCGGGTCGGGGGCGTGACAAGCTCTTTACTCTGTCATAAGATGGACTGGTAAAGTTGGGTATTTTGATCGAGTACATACCCAATCTTCTCAGATGTCAGGACTATCCTGAGATTTTTGAGCCAATTCTTAAAGTTTGTGCCAGTCAAATGATTGGTTTCAAGGATATAGGCTAGAGGATTAAAGGCTGATATTGTTAATCTATGAGACTATAGATTCTAGTTAGATATTTATACTTAAAATTTATATTTACTCTAGAAACTTTTAAATGCAAATAGACTTCTACTATTTTTTCAGATTTCGATACTCTTCAGATGAAAAATAAAAATCCAACATGACCAATGCAAGATTTTTAGTGGGTGCTACGATCCCATCGATGCTGTGCACCTTACCTAATAGTTATTGGTGACATACACACCAATGCATAGGCAACTCTTTGCCCAGATACTTCTCTAGGAATATTACAGTGACTCGACCTTTAAGTTATGTGAGCTCAGATAACATATATTGCCCTACTTCTTAGTTGAGCTAGACCCACTGTTTATAAGCAGATGTGAAGCCATCATTGAGTCCCTCAGATAACACATATTGGGCCCAACCCAATCTTCACTCTAGAGCAACTCTTTACTAGTAGAGTGATTGCATGTTCTCGATGCAACTGAACCACTATGACCAGCTAAGAATAGTCAACATCAGTACTATACCCATACTTCTATAATGGTGGAAGGCCATAAGCCTTAATATTGATTAGGAAGGTTTAGGTCAGGTCTCATCTAATCAGTCATCACATGACTGATCTAACTGGCATGGACTAAACTAAAGCACCTTAGCAACTAATGAACCCAATCATCCAATTGGTTTGGTAAGTGAGATCAATGGGAGGGTACATCATTAACTCATCATAGGCTAAGTTGTCTAAATGAGTAGTCTCCCAATTAAAAACCACCAATCGAGACTTGCCTTAGACACCAAATGGCTTATTAGTTTCAATTAGTCAGCTTAGATGAATCGGATTCGAGCTATAAAACTGAATTAGATCCTTAAATTGACTCGATTCTATATATGAGATTTGATCGACTCAATCTACAATACTTGTAGAGTCACTAGCTCAATTGATCTAATCCAAATCAATATTTGACTCAGTTTGATCAATAGCTATATTGATTTTGACCCAATATAATATAATCATAACCTAAGATGCAATCCTAATATAAAACTACCCATACCCAATGATTCATGCACATACTAATTTTAGATCATTAAAATAATTTTTGGATCTAAATTTATTGTATAAAAAGTAAGTTTTTGGTTCTCAAAATATTTTTAGAATATGCATGCAATCATATATCATATATACAAAAATTTTAAATTTTTTAAAAATTAATTTTAGATCTAAATATGCCATCATACATTGCATACATAAAAAATTTAAATTACTAAAATTTAATTTTTAACCAACGTATGCTTTCATATATCGCATATATGAATAAAAATTAAAACTAGAATACTTTTTAAATCTGAACATAAACATATACATCGCATGTATGAGACAAAATCAAAATTTTAAAAATAATTTTTAAAATTTTTATGCTACTTTCATACATATGAACATGTAGCTCTGATACCTCTATTAGATTTTCTACAGGTGCTAGTATATGTAAATTTTAAATTTTTTTTTAAATCTAAAATATAATAAAAAATTAAATTAAAATAATTTTAATCTAATCATGTATTCATCATATAAAAGTATCTATGGATCTAGTTCATATAGTAAAATTAATAAAAACTGATTTTAGAATGAATAAAGAAAAGCCTGTAATCAATTCACATACCTGAATCATTTTTCTTTTTACCTCAAACCTGTAACTATGGTTGAATCCAATTCAATCCTTAGATCTCAAGGTTGAGCAGATTCTAAATCAACAGTACAAGTATCCTATCTCTATGGATATCCATAAGATCAATCTGGATAGGCTCCTCTTGATACAACTCACTTGAACTCAAAGCCTGAATAGGCTTGAACCAAGCTTGGATAGGGATCAACCCTTGAACCCTTTTGATCTTTCTTTCTTGATTTTTTAAAAAGTTAAGAACCTTTCTTGATTCCTCAACTAATCAAGAAGAATAATAAACAAGTAGTGGTTATAACTAACTCCCAACAAACTTGAGAAAAAAAAATGAAACCAACAACCTTGGCGCCAACCTTTGACACCAAAGAAAAAGTGCCACCCACCTCTCTTCTAGATATTGTAGGTGATGCCTAGAGAGAAAGAGGGTATGGGTTAGAGAGAGAAAGAGGAGGGATGGCATTGGGTACAATAAGGATGGCAGCAAGGGATGATAGAATATAAGTTAATGAAAAGAGGTAGGGCTAGGGTCCTATAAATAGACAACATAAGGGTGTCCTAATCAAATTAAGATCCCTCTTAATCATTTTGGAAGTTCTAGCCTTAAAACATTTGGACCAAGTAAATCGGTGCCACCCATTATTGACCCACACCCAGTGCTAGGCATCCTATCATATGGGATCCAATTTAAAGTTCTCAAATTAGTCCATATAGTTTCATAAATTCACTTCAAGGATTCTTGATCAAATTAAGATAATTTTTTAATCAATAAAATCAAGAAACTCTTTTTTGATTTAATCTAAACCATAAATTAAGTATCCAACCATTGGAGCCCATTGAATCAAATTCAATTAGGTTCAAATCAAGTGTAGAAATTGGCTAATGCTTATCATATAGGCAAACCAATCACAAGAAGTAGGTTCACCTAGGTGCTAGCAAGATTAACATGAATCCAATAGGATTTCTCTAAATCTATATAAATTGATGCTTTATAAGCTCAATTACAATCAATCTAATTCTTTTTTCTTTAATATGTGACCTCATAGATTTAATTCTAACTGATAGTGAGACATACCATGATCTCTATCATAGATATCACTGAAAACTCTTTCAGTGGGTCAGAATAATTTTACTCTAACTCAATAAAGATCATTGATCTAAAATGATCCTATTGAGCTCTCAAAATCTACTAGTAACATCTAATAATATATAGTGACAATACAATAAAATTGAAATAGAACCTCTTGGTGTAGTTAATGTGTAATACAGTTTTTCTATCGTGAGTTCCGACTAGGTGTTAGATCATAGATAAATCATCAAACCTCATCATCAGTCATATGATAAATTTGATCAACTTAAGTCTAATAGTGATTCTAAATAAATTTTTTTTTCTATCAATCACACTGCTATGACCATAGACTTGTAGACTCAGCTTCTCAAATCTCATAGGACTACTCCTCTCTATCAAGATCGATAGATCTCATCTAGATGCACACTTTGCTCTTACAGCTCAACCAACTAAAGCCAACATCTACTACAAAAATCTATAATTGAGTAAATGCTTATGTATAGTCAAACTATAACAGTCTTACGATGAGCAACTGTGATACCATGGGTCAAAAAACTAGTCACACAACTATAGCATCGAGATAATCACTGACGATTGGATAGAAATTATTGTGATTTCTCATATGATCATGCTAAGTACTAGTTATTCTCTAACAACTATCTACACTTGCCACTCAGTATCTCTATACTGTAGATTAAAGATTCATCTACCTCAAAGAAAGTGAACCATGCATCAGTCTATCTGCATGGATCACCATCCCCATGACTATTCTATGATCGAAAATAATTTAAGAATCGATCATACATACCTCTAATTCTCAATAGTTGAGAATATATATATTATAACATCAATTCCAAGAATAATTTAAGGATATATAACACTTGAATAAAAAAAAACTTATCCTTTATTAATTAATTAATAATTTAAGTATAAATTTGTATCATAGAATGAATAATGTATTAGTCAAAAATTAACTTCTAGGACATACATCTAACAATATTTTTAATATTTTCAAAATTTATCAAAAAATTTCAAATAAAAAAAATTAATTATTGTTTGTATTGAAAATGATCATAGAATCAAATTTAAAAATTTTTATAATAAAAATAGAATTGAATATAACTTTTCAGCATCTAAGACACCTCAACAAAATGAGACAATAGAAAAAAAAAAAGACTTTAGAAAAAATAGCTCATATAATGTTGTGTAAAAGCAACCTTCAAAGGTACTTTTGGATGAAAGAAATTAATATAACATATTATATTTTAAATCATGCTTTATTTGATTAATTTTAAAGAAAATCTCTTATGAGCTTTAAAAAGGAAGAAAACCTAATATAAGCTATTTTCATATTTTTGATTGCCGATACTTTGTTTTGAATAATAAAAAGGATAAATCTGATAAATTTGATGCTAAGTCAAATGAAGATATCTTTTTAGAATACTATTCATCTAGCGAGGTATATAGAATCTTCAACCAGAGAATATTAGTTGTTAAAGAGTCTATTCATATTGTATTTGATCAAACCAATGACATATCTTTGAGAAAGAAAGATATTATTAATGATGATGCAAGAATCATAGACAAAAGAACGAAAAATCTTATATTAAAAGAAACTTCGACATAAAATGATGAAGGAGATGATAAGGATGCTAAAGAAGGAGAAAAATCATGAAAGCACTCAAGGACAAAATAAAAGTCTATCCAAAGAATGGAGATATACTTATGGATATATAAAAAATCTTATTATTGATGATCCATTAGAAGGGATAAGAACTTAATTTTTCTTAAGAAATATCAATAATCATTTAGCTTTTGTATTTCAAATAGCACCTACATCAATTGAGAAAGTTGAAAATGATCCTAATTAAATTAATGATGCTAGAGAAACTTAATCAATTTGAAAGAAATAAGTTTGGATATTAGTAAGTAAACTTATAGATCATCCCATAATTGAAAGAAAATGGTACATAGAAATAAATTAGATGAAAGTAGAGTAGTTATAAGAAATAAAGCAGGATTAGTTGCTAAAAGTTATAATCAAGAAGATAAAATTAATTTTGATGAAATCTTTATTCTTATTGCTAGACCAGAAGGTATTAGATTGTTACTTGTATTTGTATATTTCATAGATTTCAAATTTTATCAAATGATTGTTAAAAGTATATTTTTGAATAGATATATTGCTGAGGAGGTGTATACTGAGCAACCTCCTGATTTTGAAAATCAGACTTTCCCAAATCATGCTTTAAAACTAAATAAAGTATTGTATGGTTGGAAGTAAGTACTTTGTATATGGTATGAAAGATTAATTAAATTTCTGTTTGATATTAAATTTACTAGAGAAAATGTAGATACCATCTTATTTTTGAAGAAAAAAAATGATGATTTGTTCATAATACAAATCTATGTGGATGACTTTATATTTGGTGCTATTAATGCATATGTTTATCAAGAATTTACTAGGTTAATGCAAGAAAAGTTTAAGATGAGCATGATGGGGGAATTAAATTTTCTTCTTGAACTTCAAATCAAGCAAACTAAAAAGAGATCTTTATTAACCAAACTAGATACATAAAGAAATACTTAAAATATTTAGAATGGAGAACTGTAAGCCAATTTGCATACCTATGAATCCCTCATATAAACTTGACGAGGATGAAAATGATAAGAATATCGATCTAAAAATTTATCGAGATATAATTAGATCTTTACTCTATCTTACTATTAGTAGATCTGATATAATATTTAGTATTTGGTTGTATGCTAGATTTTAATTTAATCCAAAAAAATCACATTTATTTACTGTTAAAAGGATACTTAGATTTTTAATTGATACTTCCAATATTCGTTTATGGTACTTTAGATATTTTTTTATTGAGTTGATTGGATTTTTTTTTATGTTGATTTTACTGCAAACTTGATAAAAAAAAGTATAAGTAAAACATATCAATTTTTAAAATTAATTTAATCTTTTGATTTAATAAGAAACAAAATTTAGTAGTATTATCAATGATAGAAGCTGAATATATTATAGTCAATAGTTGTTGTGCTCAAATCTTACAGATTAAGTAATAATTAAAAGATTGTGACATTAAATTAAATAAAATAATCATAAGATGTGATAATATAAGTGCAATAAATCTAACTAAAAAATCTAATTCAACACTCAATAACTAAGTATATTGAGATAAGATATCACTTTATAAGAGATCATATTCAAAATAGTGATATAATACTTGATTTTATAAGCACCGATAGATAATTAACATTATACATCTTTACCAAATTCTTGAGCAAGGAAAAGTTTTTAGTATGATTAAAATAGAGTTAAAAGTAAATGACCACTTTGACTTTGTAATTTTTTAGCCCCCTTCTCCCTCCTGAAACTTTTTGATTTAATCATTCTTGGAACCTAATTTGATTGATTCTGTTAACCCAAGGATTGATTTTGATGACAAAAAAATATTAAGTGCAAATGGTACTAATTCTATATTTCAAGAATAATTGAAGGCTTTCTTAGATGCTCACAAAGATACATCAAGTCAAGAAAGAAAATCTTTCAAAGAAGCTAAGCCAAAAGAGTTTTCAAGATGAATTGTATATGTTTAGGATGGCACACTATGAAGAAAGTCCAGTTGGAACTAATCAGTTGATGGCACAATAAGCTTAAAAGTTTAAAGAAGTATAGAGAAGCTAGCCTAGAAGACGTAATCTTGATATTGGAGAAGTTTTTGAAGTACTTTAAGAGTATTGAGACCAAGAAACATAAGTTTGGGATGCCAAATTTTGAAAAAAATAAAGTTGGAAATCATGAAGTGACCTTAAGCTTCATGAGCTGTCTTTGGCATGCTTTGAAGAAATTGGTACATCTTTGAGCCGACTACATTAGGTTAGTCAACTCAAAGTTTAGGTGAGCCAACTATATCTAAAGTAGATAGAACAAACAGAAAGTTAAAAAATTTACATATATTCCTAAGTCATCTTAGAACTTACTTAGTCAACTTAGTACTTCAGGTTAGCCGACTCAAAGTTTAGGTGAGCTGCCTCGGATATTCTGACAACATAATAGCTAGTTTTTTTTATTGTTTCTAATGGACAAAAATTATACTTATAATTATTTTGGCTTCCACAATGGCTAGTACACTTGCTCAAGCCAATTTTTAAAATATTTAAAGCTTGGAATTTAGTTTGAAAGCAAAAGAAAAGTTTGGAAAAGATAAAAACTTCAGTTTTCATTAAGTATATTGAATATCCTTGAGAAAGAAAAATAGAAAGAAGTTAAGAGTGCTGATTGTGTGGGCAACCAACTAAAAAATCCTTCAAGTATCTATTTGAGCCTCCCTCATCCATTCAAGAAGGAAATCAAGTCTATAAAGAACATCAATCAATGATTTGTTCGAGCTTCAACGAGTTCTATTTTTTTAAACTTAAGCTCATTTCTTCTATACTCAATTATTTTATTATTTTTTTATATGTTTCTTTAGGAGAAAAAAACTTGGGATTGAGGCTTGTCCAAGTCTGGAATTAAAAGATATAAGATTTCAGTTGGCATCTCCATAAAAAATCAATTGGATTAATTATGAATCCAAAAAATAATCAATATAAGATTTTGATTGATGAGCCCAAAAATACTAACTGGATTTGATTATGAGTCTAACAAAATAATCATGCTATAATCAAGAGGATTATAGTAAAATTCTCAAGCAGGAAGACTTGAGAAGTAGATGTAGGTGCTAGATTTGGCACCCAACTATTATAAATTTATGGTGTTTTTATTGCTTATGCTTGCTTTTGTCTTGTGTGCTATTCTATTACTTATCCTATTGCAAATATTTATTTCATTCTCATATTACATAATTAAGTTTAGATTAGTATTATTTAAAAATTATTTATGTTTGTGATTGTGTATCTGTATTTATTTTTATCTTTCTATTGTATATTTAATTTTATCTTAGAACAGCACAAACACTTTTGAAATTATTTTTGGGCATAAGTAGCTAAAGTTAATTTATTTTTAAGAAATCTAATTCATCTCCCCTCTGAGGTTACCTTCTCTAAGAAATAATTGGTATCAGTGTAGGTACTCTTTTATCTTTTATAGACTTAACCACCTAGAGCAAAAGATCATGACAACCCTTGGAATGACTTTTGATAAGGGACATTCTATTGTTAGACCACCTCTTTTTAGTGGATTTGATTATGTTTATTGGAAGGCTAGAAAAAAAATTTTTATTCAAGCACTTGATTATGATTTATGAAGAATTATAATCAATGAACCTTACTCATCCACTATTTTGATCAATGGTATTACTTTTTTCCAAACTTGTAAGCAAATAGCCTAGCTAAATGCTAAGGTCATGATTTTTTTTTATTGCTCAATAGATATAAATAAATTTAACAAAATTTTTTCTTATATTTCAGATAAAAAAGTATGGAATCAATTAGAAGCTACTTATAATAAAGCAAATCAACTAAAAGAATCAAGCTCCAAAGAAGAAAAGGAAGAATTCCCCAACCTATACCTCATAGTTTATGAGAATGAGATGAAGAAGAAAAAGAAGAAAGAAAGAAGAAAGAAATTTATAAATAAATGGAAGCTAAACAAAGAAAAGAAGAAAGAAATAAAAGAAAAGGAAGCTTTGATAGAGGAGGAGCAAAGGAAGAAATAGAAAAAAAAGGAAAAAATATGAAAGATAAATACTTTATGCTTCATGACATAACAAAATGAGGTAAATGCTGAAAATCATAATGATTTTACTTTTCATGAGCTACATGATATTTTTATAAATTGCTTGATGATTTGAAAAAACTATCTCTTAAAAATAAGAAACTTAGGAAGCTAAATCATTCCTTGATTGAAGATAAAGCTAGCTTTCAAAAAGAAAAGAAAAGTTTTTTGAATGAACAAAATGAATTGATTGAAAAGAATAAAAGCCTTAAAAAAGAAGTTGATAAATTGAAGCCTATTGTTGACATATTTACTTTGAGCTCTCAAAAACTTGCAAATACTCCTAAAAAGATAGAAAATTATCTTTGATAAAGCTGGCCAAGAATTTAAAACTTCAACCAAATAAAAATTTTTGAAAAATATATTGTAAAACCCACATTAAGAAACATGCTATTACTTGTTTTAAATGTAATAAAGTTAGACATAAATTTATTAATTATAATATGTTTAAATATAAAAATTTCAAGATGAAATAAATTTGGGTTTCAAAGAGAATCATTGCAACTAACCTCAAAAAATCTAAAAAAGTTTGGATACCAAAATTAGAAAAATAAATATTTACAGGTATGCCTAGCATCCTATGCATCAAAGAGGAGATATCTTATGGTCAATGGATGCTTAAGGTGCATAATGAAAGAAATGATAATGTTTGGTAAATGCAAAATAATTGAAATCATTCCTTCCATGTTTATTGAAAATAGTTTACTTAAATAGATTGATTTTGATGAATCTACTTGGATACATATTGTATTGCCTTTGTGTTTGTTGAAACTCACCTCCCATTTGCTTCAATTTTTTTAGATAAAATTTCTGAAATCTTTAAAGTATGGATCTACTTGCTTTCTTAATTGCATTTCGAAAGATTTTCTAAATAAAGCTAAAATATATAAGAAACATCTTTTTACCTATCTTATGGACTAAAATATGAATGTTTAACTTACTTATGAATGAAACCGTGTATGCTAAAATTATCATGCCATTATTTTTGTTTATTAATAAATTTATCCTTCTTGTGCTTCAATATTTCTCTCTAATATGACCTTACATTTTTTTTAATATTGTCAAAAAGGAGAGCAAGAAATTGAGAAATGTTTATTCTAAGATATGTTTACTCAACAAAAGGAGAAAGAGATAAAGAAAGAAAATTTTCTAAAATTCTCAAGAGTTTTTAAAGATATAGCTTTTTCTATATAATAAAGGTGGAGTCTTCTAAACTTCTTTCAAAATTTTTTTAATTCTTAACCTTGATTGTGTTTATGTCATTGAAATTTACTACACCTTTTGATCAATACTTTTATTACAAATCAAAGGGGGAGTAATGCAAATTTATCTTGAATCTTTTAAAATTTATATTGATCCATTTATTATAATTATACTTTTATATCAATTGAATATGAAATAAGCAAAAAGAGTAAGTAATATTTGCATCTTGACTATTTATCATTAATTGTTTCTTTGATATATTATTCTAAAATTTTGCTATGTACTAATGATCATGTTTATCACTAATATTATCTTGTGTTTAGTTTTAATTCATTTTTTTATTATGACTTCTAGTTCTGCTAATGTAATGACAAAAAGAGGAAGATGAAATGTAGTGAAAAAATAGCAAAAAAATAAGATAATTAATGTTGAAAAATAAATATCTTCAATTATTTCATTTGAAATTCTTTTTGATATATTTTATAAAGTTTAAAGCTTGTTATTTATTTTATTTTCTACTATGATTGTTATTATGATTTTTGCTTTGATCAAATTTCATAACTTATACTTACTATTAATATGATTGATTTTGAAAAACTTTTGGAGAAAATGAGAAAATGATTTTTTCAAGAAAAAGTAGGAGTATTAAAATAATTTTTGCTTAGTATCTCGAGATTATGTAAAGGCTAAATCTTTTGAAGAGAATTTTTAGTTGAACTCAAAATATTTTGTTCTCTAATTTTGATCTTTCATAATTGCATCAATTATCCTAAAATTTAATTAGAATAGAAATGATTTGCTTGATACATCACGTGCTATGATTTGAATGTTTTTAGCGCCAAATCATCTAATCTTGAATTATACTAATTTAATGAAAAGAGAGAGAGTTTAAAAAAACTTATTTATTTTTGAATCCAAACTGCTTTGTATGCTTTAAATTTGATCTTTAATATCTTGTGCTTTCATACATTAATATTTTGACAAAAAGGAGAAATGAGAAGTTCTAAATCGGATCTTGCATACTTAAGCTTTTGAGATTAATTATGTTATGAAATCTTGCATAGAATAAAATTAATTTTTCTAAACCTTTTGATGCATTCTAAAAAAAAAGAGAGACTATTAATAAAAATGAAAAGAGATTATCTTTTAAATAATTTTTAATTTTGATCTAAAAGTGATATGATTCATTTATTTTGAAATGATTTAGTGTTCTACTTTCGGTTCTTCATACTTGCATACCTCAATTCCAAAATTGATATAAAAAATTTAATTGATACAATCTTAGTATTGATGATTTTGAAAATGAAGTTTTTTATGATGTCAAAAAGAGAAAGAAGTTTAGTGGAGTATAATTGGGTATATGCTTGATTGAATATATGTTTGAAGATAAATTGAATAAATCTTTTATGGATTATATGTTTTCATGAAGTATAATTTCAAGGCATCTATTTACTTTCTTCATATATTTATAAATTAATGATGCATAATGTTAGATGTATGTCCTAGAATCTAATATGACTGACATATTGTAATAAAGCTACGACATAATTTTATACTTAATACATTGATTTGATCAATAAAAGAGCAAGTTTAATTTTTATTCAAGTGTGATATATCCTTGAATCATCCATAGAATTAATATTTCAATACATATTCTCAAAATATTGAGAATTAAAGATATGTATTTAATTTCTAAATATTTTCAGTCATAGTATCATCATGAGGATGGTGATCGATCCAGATAGATCGATGCATAGATCACTTCTTTCGAGATAGATAAGTTTCTGATCTACAGTATAGAGATACTGAGTGATGAGTGTGGGTAGTTGTTAGAAACAACTAGTCCTGAGCATGACCATACGAGAGATCACTTGGATTTCTACCCAATCGTCAGTGATTGTCTCGATGTTGTAGCTGTATGAATGGTCCTTTGACTTGTGATGGTATGACTGCTAACAATGGGGCTACTGAAGTTTGACTGACATATAAATATGATCTTAATAAGCTCTTGTAGTGGATGTTGGCGACAGTTGGTCTACTATAGGAGTAAGATGTGCACCAAGATAGAATCATCGATCTTGATAGAAAGGAGTAGTCCTATGAGATTTGAAAGACCAAGTTTGAGAGTCTATGGCCACAGTAGTGTGATTGATGGAAAAAAATTTTCATAAGGTTCACAATTAGACTTGAGCTGATCGAATCTATCATATAATTAATAATGAGGTTTGACGATTTATCCATGACCTACCATCTAGTCGAGACTCACGATAGAGGGACTGAATCACACATGAACTACACCTTGAGATTCTTTTTCGATTCTACTGGATTGCCACTACATACTGCTAGGTGTCACTGATGGATTGTGAGAGCTCACTAGGGTTGCTCAGGATTGACAATCCATGATGAGTTAGAGTAAAATTATTCTGACCCATTAAAAAGAATTTCAATGATACTATGATAGAGATCATTGTATATCTCACTACCAGATAGAATTGAACCTATGGAGTCATACAACAAAGGGATTAGATCTGGAATAAGTAATTAGACTTATGAAGTCTCATTAGATTTAGAAAAATCCTATTAGGTTCAGGATAACCATGCTAGCACATGGTTGGATCCAATTTTTTCTTTACGTTTGAATTTTTTATTTGATAAGATTAATTTAAATTTAATTATTCACTAATAATCTAAATGAATTAGATTTATTGGGCTCTAATTGTTGGGTGCCTAAGATTTTGAATCAAATAAATTAAGCGTTCAAGTCCTTAATTAATTTTTTTAATAATTTTAGTTGGACGCCACTTGATTTGATCAAGTTGGGCATGTCCACCTATTAGAGGATGTGTGAAACCATTATAGGGCATCCCATAGGTGCCATGTTGGGTGTGTTTTTGTGGGTGCAAAAGCTTTAATAGTTCGCACCTAAAGGATCTCCTAAAGGGAGTCAAATAACTAAAGGAATAAGGATTCCTAATGTAAGTAGGACTTGTATTAAGTAGTTGTTAGGTTTTGAATAAGATTCAAACTTTATGCCTATTTAAAGAGACCTTCCCTAAGGTCTCTAGGCACTTCAACCAGTAGCCCCACACCTCTTTTGAAGAGCCCACACCCCCTCTTTCTCTTCTCCCTCTCTTCGCCCTTGGAGATCCAACACCCATACCTTGGGCATCCTCCATCTTCAACGCCCAAAGGTGTTTGGACGTCCTCTATTGCTTGCTGATTTTTAGTCTCTGGTTGTTTCATAATTTAGAGAAGAAAAGCAAGAGAAGAAGAGAAGAAAAAGATCAAGAAAAGGATCAAAGAGTTGATCATGATCCAGACTTCGTTCAGATTTGCAGGCTAATTTTTCTTAGAGAAAAAAATCAATATTAAAGAGGGCTACTTTAAACTGATCCTGAGTGGATACCCATAGATGTTGGATACTTGTGGGGCTAAGAGAGAGCCTCTTCTCCTTCAGATCCAGATTTGAAGAAAAAAATTGTGAAACAGGTATGCGATTCGATCATATATTCAAATTTAGTATATATTCAACTTTAGCATATGAAGTAGATCCTAGTGGTTTATATTTTATGCATGCATGATGTAGATTAAAAGATATTTTAATCTTCTATACTGCTATAATATTTAGAAAAAAAAATTTGAAACATACATACATCTCCCGATATTGAAATTCTAACAGTGATATCAGAGCTACGGGTTTCATATGCATGAAATTGACATACATATTTTGAAAGGAGTTTCAAAATTTGATTTTTTTTTTGATACATGAGATATATAGATGAGTATTTTAAATCTAAAATTTATTTTAGATTTAATTTTTAAAATATATAGTTGATATGTAAAAGCATGCATAGATCTGAATTTTATTCTAGAACAGTTTTTACTTCATAATTATGTGATATGTAGATGCATGCATAAATTAAAAATTTTATTTGACCTAATTCATAATTCATATATGAGACATGTAATTGCATATTTAGGTCAAAAAATTATTTTTAATATGATTTATGATTTGTATATGAGATATATGATATTATGTTATGATATGAATTTTAGTTTAGGTTTGAATTTTACATACATATATGAGATATATGTTTGTATGTTAAATTTAAAAATTAATTTTATAAATTAAAACTTATCTTTCATACAAAGAATTTAAATCTAAAATTTAGTTTTGAAATATGAAATTTGTATTTATGTATAAGGGTTTTGGTTATGGAAAAATCAAAAATTAAGTCATGTAATTAGATTGCATCTAGGATTTTTGATTTGAATATTATGGATTTAATTCGGTTAAGTAATTGATCAAACCAAGTCAAGTGTTGATTAAGGTTAGATCAATTAAATTATATAATCAAGCAATTATTGTTGATCAAATTGATTAAATCCCATATGTTAAATCGATTAACCTAAGGACCTAATTCGGCTCGATGGCTTGAGCTTGATTCGCTTGAGCTAACCTATTTAGACTAATTGACCTATTGGTGTCTAAGGCAAGTAATTGAGAGGTGGCTATTTAATTGGTTCTGTGAGCTGATCTGATCAATTTATTGGTGTCTAAGAAAAGCAACGGGGGGACCTCCACTGATCTCCATTTATCCAACCAATTTGAAAGATTGAGTCTTGAATAAGTTTGCTTGGTATTTTGGTTTAGCCCATGTCAATTAGATCGATCATTTGATGACTGATTAAATGAGACCTAAACTTAAATCTTCCCATAAATATTAAGTCCATAGGTCTTTCACCATTGTAAATATGCGGGCCTGCTACTGGTGTTCATTGTTCTCGACTGGTTATAGTGGTTTAATTACATCAAAAATATGCAATCACTCTATTAGCAAAAAGTTGCTCTAGAGTAAAGATGGGATTGGGCCCCAATAATTATTAGGTGAGGGATCCAATGACAGTGTTGCATCTGCTTGTGAATAGTGGGTCGGGCTTAACTAACAAGTGTGATCAATAACTGTTAGGTGAGCCCACATAACTTAGAGACCAAGTAGCTGCAATATGCTTGGAGAAGCATCTAGGCAAAAGGTTATCCATGCATTGGTGTACATGTTACCAATAATTGTTAGGTGAGGTACATGGCATTGGTGGGATCACAACTCCCATGAGAAATTTATTTATCGTGTTAAGATTTTTGTTTCCCATTCAGAGAGTGGAGGGATCCAAAAAATTAGTAGGAGTCATTGTTTGTATTTTAAAATCTCTAGAAGTAAATATAATTTTAAAGTATAAAAGTCTAACTTGAATCTCTAGTCTCATAGTTAAACAATGTCAGCCTCAAATCTTCTAGCCTGCATCTTTGAGTCAAATCGTTTGACCAGAATAAACAATAAAGACTGGCTAAAAAATCTCAGGATTATCCTGACTTCTGAAAAATTAGATCATGTACTCGATCAGAAACCCCTAGTATTACTAAATCATCCAACTGTTGAGCAAATAGCTGCTTATAAAAAGTGGATGGATGAAGATAGTCGGGCCAAGTGCTATGTGCTGGCATCTACGTTAAATGAGTTGCAGAGTCAGTATGAGCATATACCCACTACCAGGGCTATGATCACTCACCTATAAGAGTTGTATGGTGAGCAAAGTCATATAGCACGCTTCGAAGTATCCAAAAGACTCTTCAATTTGAAGATGCACGAAGGGCAGTCAGTCCATGAGCACTGTATGATAGTGATCAAGGATATTGAGGAGTTTGAAAAGCTTGGACCTGATAGGTGTTGGGTATAAAATACCCTCAGCCGAAGTTCTCAGCGGGATTGACCATCGCAGGCTCCATCCCCGACTTCAACTGCAGGAAGACTCCGCTCGGACTCCTATGGGAGCCGGACTCCATCACCAACTCCAGCTGCAGGAAGACCCCGCACGGACTCCTACGGGAGCCAGGCTCCGTCACCAACTTCAACTACTGGAAAGCTCCGTCTGGACTCCTACGAGAGCCAGACTTCGCACCTGACTTTAATTGCAGGAAGACTCCGCCCGGACTCCTACGGGAGCCGGGCTCCGTCACCAACTTCAACTGCTGGTAAGCTCCGTCCGGACTCCTATGGGAGCCAGACTTTGCACCTGACTTTAATTGCAGGAAGACTCCACCCGGACTCCTACGGGAGCCGGCTCCGTCACCAACTTCAACTGTTGGTAAGCTCCGTCTGGACTCCTACGGGAGCCGGGCTTCGCACCTGACGTTAATTGCAGGAAGACTCCCCCGGACTCCTACGGGAGTCGGGCTCTGTCACCAACTCCAACCGCTGGAAAGCTCCGTCCGGACTCCTATGGGAGTCGGGCTCCGTCCCCGACTTCAACTGCAGGAAGACGCCGCCCGGACTCCTACGGGAGCCGGGCTCCATCACCAACTCCAGCTGCAGGAAGACCCCGCCCGGGCTCCTACGGAGCCGGGCTCTGTCACCAACCTCAACTGCTGGTATGCTCCGTCCGGACTCCTACGAGAGCCAGACTTCATACCTGACTTTAATTGCAGGAAGACTCCGCCCGGACTCCTACGGGAGCTGGGCTCCGTCACCAACTCCAGCTGCAAGAAGACCCCGCCCGGACTCCTAAGGGAGTCGGGCTCCGTCACCAAACTTCAATTGCTGGTTAGCTCCGTCCAGACTCCTACGACAACCAGACTTTGCACCTGACTTTAATTGCATGAAGACTCCGCCCGGACTCCTATAAGAGCCGGGCTCCATCACCAACTTCAACTGCTGGTAAGCTCCGTCCGGACTCCTACGGGAGCCGGACTTCGCACCTGACTTTAATTGCAGGAAGACTCCGTCCGGACTCCTACGGGAGCCGGGCTCCGTCACCAACTTCAACTGCTGGCAAGCTCTGTCCGGACTCCTACGGGAGCCGGACTTCGCACCTGACGTTAATTGCAGGAAGACTCCGCCCGGACCCCTACGGGAGCCGGGCTCCGTCACCAACTCCAACCACTGGAAAGCTCCGCCCGGACTCCTACGGGAGCCAGGCTCCATCCCCGACTTCAACTGCAGGAAGACTCCGCCCGGACTCCTACGGGAGCCGGGCTCCGTCACCAACTCCAGCTGCAAGAAGACCCCACCCGGACTCCTACGGGAGCCGGGCTCTGTCACTAACTCCAGCTGCAGGAAGATCCCGCCCAGAATCCTATGGTAGCCGGGCTCCGTCACCAACTTCAACTGCTGGGAAGACTCCGTCCGGACTCCTACGAGAGCCAAGCTCTGTCACCAACTCCAGCTGCAGGAAGACCCCGCCCGGACTCCTACGGGAGCCGGGCTCCGTCACCAACTTCAACTGCTGGTAATCTCCGTCCGGACTCCTACGGGAGCCGGACTTCGCACCTGACTTTAGTTGCAAGAAGACTCCGCCCGGACTCTTACGGGAGCCGGGCTCCATCACCAACTTCAACAGCTAGTAAGCTCCATCCGGACTCCTACAGGAGCCGGACTTCGCACCTTACTTTAATTGCAGGAAAACTCCGCCCGGACTCCTACTGGAGCCAGACTCCGTCACCAACTTCAATTGCTGGTAAGCTCCGTCCGCACTCCTACGGGAGCCGGGCTTCGCACCTAACGTTAATTGCAGGAAGACTCCGCCCGGACCCCTATGGGAGCCTGGCTCCATCACCAACTCCAACCACTGGAAAGCTCCGCCCAGACTCCTACGGGAGCCGGGCTCCGTCCCTGACTTCAACTGCAGGAAGACTCCGCCCGGACTCCTACGGGAGCCGAGCCTCGTCACCAACTCCAGCTGTAGGAAGACCCCGTCCGGACTCCTACGGAAGCCGGGCTCTGTCACCAACTCCAGCTGCAGGAAGACCCCACCTAGACTCCTACGGGAGCCGGGCTCTGTCACCAACTTCAACTGCTAGTAAGCTCCGTCCGGGCTCCTACGGGAGCCGGGCTTCGCACCTGACGTTAATTGCAGGAAGACTCCGCCCGGACTCCTACGGGAGCCGGGCTCCGTCACCAACTCCAATCGCTGGAAAGCTCCACCCAGACTCCTATTGAGCCGGGCTCCATCCCCGACTTCAACTGCAGGAAGACTCCGTCCGAACTCCTACGGGAGCCGGGCTCCGTCACCAACTCCAGCTGCAGGAAGACCCCGCCCGGACTCCTACGGGAGCCGGGCTCCATCACCAACTCAACTGCTGGTAAGCTCCGTCCGGACTCCTACGGGAGTCAGACTTCGCACCTGACTTTAATTGCAGGAAGACTCCGCCCGGACTCCTACGGGACCCGAGCTCCGTCACCAACTCCAGCTGCAGGAAGACCCCGCCCGGACTCCTACGGGAGTCGGGCTCCGTCACCAAACTTCAATTGCTGGTAAGCTCCGTCCGGACTCCTACGGGAGCCAGACTTCGCACCAGACTTTAATTGCAGGAAGACTCCGCCCGGACTCCTATGAGAGCCGAGCTCCATCACCAACTTCAACTGCTGGTATGCTCCGTCCGGACTCCTACGGGAGCCGGACTTCGCACCTGACTTTAATTGCAGGAAGACTCCGCCCGGACTCCTACGGAAGTCGGGCTCCGTCACCAACTTCAACTGCTGGCAAGCTCCGTCCGGACTCCTACGGGAGCCGGGCTTCGCACCTGACGTTAATTGCAGGAAGACTCCGCCCGGACCCCTACGGGAGCCGGGCTCCGTCACCAACTCCAACCGCTGGAAAGCTCCGCCCGACTCCTACGGGAGCCAGGCTTCGTCCCCGACTTCAACTGCAGGAAGACTCCGCCCGGACTCCTATGGGAGCCGGGCTCCGTTACCAACTCCAGCTGCAAGAAGACCCCACCCGGACTCCTACGGGAGCCAGGCTCCATCACCAACTCCAGCTGCAGGAAGACCCCGCCCGAAATCCTACGGGAGTCGGGCTCCGTCACCAACTTCAACTGCTGAGAAGACTCTGCCCGGACTCCTACGGGAGCCGAGCTTTATCACCAACTCCAGCTACAGGAAGACCCCGCCCGGACTCCTACGGAGCTGGGCTCCATCACCAACTTCAACTGCTGGTAAGCTCCGTCCGGACTCCTACGGGAGCCGGACTTCGCACCTGACTTTAATTGCAAGAAGACTCCGCCCGGACTCCTACGGGAGCCGGGCTCCGTCACCAACTTCTACTGCTGGTAAGCTCCATCCGGACTCCTACAGGAGCCGGACTTCGCACCTTACTTTAATTGCAGGAAGACTCTGCCGGGACTCCTATGGGAGCCGGGCTCCGTCACCAACTTCAACTGCTGGTAAGCTCCGTCCGGACTCCTACGGAGCTGGGCTTCGCACCTAACGTTAATTGCAGGAAGACTCCACCCGGACCCCTATGGGAGCCGGGCTCCGTCACCAACTCCAACCACTGGAAAGCTCCGCCCAGACTCCTACGGGAGCCGGGCTCCATCCCTGACTTTAACTGCAGGAAGACTCCGCCCGGACTCCTACGGGAGCCGGGCTCCGTCACCAACTCCAGCTGTAGGAAGACCCCGTCTGGACTCCTACGGAAGTCGGGCTCCGTCACCAACTCTAGCTGCAGGAAGACCCCACCCGGACTCCTACGGGAGCCGGGCTCCGTCACCAACTTCAACTGCTGGTAAGCTCCGTCCGGACTCCTACGGGAGCCGGGCTTCGCACCTAACGTTAATTGCAGGAAGACTCCACCCAGACTCCTACGGGAGTCGGGCTCCGTCACCAACTCCAACTGCTGGTAAGCTCCGCCCGGACTCCTACGGGAGTCGGGCTCCGTCCCCGACTTCATCCGCAAGGAGGACTCCACCCGGACTCCTACGGGAGCCGGGCTCCATCACCAGCTTCAACTGCTGGTAAGCTCCGTCCGGACTCCTACGGGAGCCAGACTTCGCTCCTGACTTTAATTGCAGGAAGACTCCGCCCGGATTCCTATGGGAGCCGGGCTCCGTCCTCAACTCCAACGGCTGCAGGCAGACTTCTCCCATACTCCTGCGAGAGCCGGACTCCACCCGTGACTCCGACTGCAAGTAGGCTCCGCCCAGACTCCTACGGGAGCCGGGCCTCGTCCTCGATTTCAACTGCCGGTGAGCTCCGCCCAGACCCCTACGGAAGCCGGACTCCACCCCCGGCTGTGACTGAAGGAAGACTCCATCCGAACTCCTGCAAAAGCCAGATTTCGAGCTCCTCTTGGACAGATGGCTAACTACCTCTCTCCGCCAGACACTCCAGCTGGACTTCAGCCGGTAGACCTTCGCCCCCTGGCGCGCTGCAGTAACAGCCATGATTCTGCTCCATTCCCTGTGGCAGATTCCACGCGGCTCCATCACTCCATGACCCTGCTCCACCTCCTACGACGAATTCCATGTGGCTCCATCACTCCTTGGCAGCCGTAATAATGGCCACGGTCCTGCTCCACTTCCTACGACGGATACCACGCGATTCTTCTATCCTCTGGCAAGTCGCGATAATGGACGCCGCTCCGCTTCTCGTGGCAGACTCCACGTGGCACGCCCTGGTAATAGCCATGGGTCTTCCCCACTACTCTCCGCAATAAACTTTTCCTGACTATGGGTGGCCCACTGCCAGACGGTTACATGCATCACCATCAGTTTGTTGCCCCCTCCGCCTATAAAAGGGGGAACCCCAGATACGTTATTCTATAAGCTCTCATTTTTATCTAAAAACTCTGCTAAAATTTTCGTTTGAGCACTCCATTCTTGTTGAGGCAGAGAACTGACTTGAGCATCGGAGGGTCTTGCCGGAGCAACCCCACCTCCGGTTTAGACTTCTTTTGCAGGTCCCGACGGCGACCGCAACTCCCTCGACTCCAGCTTCTCCGACGTAAATGAATTTTTGCACCAACAGGATTGGCGCTAGAGGAAGGGTATGTGTCTTCGCAGTATCTTTGTTCTTAAAGGAGTGCTCAACGGGACCGCCCTCAGGCATCTTTTCCGACATCCTCTCCTCCTTTCTCCCCTTGGTCCTTGCTCGATGCCTCTCCGTAAGGCATCCACGTGACGATCCACGGCCTCCGCGGCTAGATCTCAGGCTCCGGCCTCACCTCCTGTTTCCCAACCTCCTCCTCCTCCTCCGACGATGGCGGTCGGTGCGGAGCAGTTTGATCTGCTAGCGCAGCAGGTCAGAGGCCTCACTGAAGCTGTGCAGGCTATGCAGCAGCAGCAGCAGCCGCAGGCATCAGTGCACCTGGAAAGGGTGTTGTCGGAACACCAGAATCCGATGGTGGGGTGGGCCACTTGGGCCAGTCATCCTGTCTTTCCTGGGAAAATGAACCCGAGGGTGGAGAGCCCCCAATCGGATCATGACTCCACCCCTGGAAGATCCTTGCTCCCATTCTGCCAGAGGACCCTCGAGACTCGAAGTCGAGAGGATTTTCTAGACCGGAGACTCCAAGAGATGAACCAGCGGATCGAAGAACTCTGCCACGCTCCCCCCGCTTATGGTGAGGATATTTGCACTGACCCTCCCTTTTCTCAAATGATCATGCAGGAACCGATCCCGCCAAACTTCAAGCTCCCCCAGTTCTAAAGCTACGATAGGACTTCGGACCCAATTGATCATCTGGAAGCCTTCCAGACGATGATGCTGCTTCATGGCGCTCCCGACGCCATTCTATGCCGAGCCTTCCCATCCACCTTGAAGGGAGCGGCGAGAAACTGGTACTCGACTCTAAAGCCAGGTACCATCTTTTCCTTCGATCAGATGAGCCACCAATTCGTGGCACATTTTGTCAGCAGTCGGTGCCCCCGGAAGGGTTTGGAGTCCCTCATCAATATCAAGCAGAGGGAAGGAGAGTCCATTCGGGCCTACATCAACCGTTTCAATGTCGCAGCACTGGAGGTCCGGAATTTGGACCAATCAGTCGCAATGGCCGCTCTGAAGGGCGGCCTTCAGAAGAATGACCTTTTATTCTCCCTGGAGAAGAAGTACCCCAGGGATTTTGCTGATTTGTTGGCTCGGTCTGAAGGGTACACCCAGCGGAAGAAGCTTTCAAAATAAAGGATGAGGAGACCGTGAGAGAGCGGCAGGCGGGAGACTCGAGTAAGCCCACAGTCGAAAAAGGGTCAAGAGAAGCTCGACCGCATTCTCGATCCCCTCCCGGGCACAAGCGTGCCCATACTCCACCCCGGGTACGTAGGCAAAGAAGTCCGGATCGCGGGGTTCAGCGGGGTTCTCCATCGAGAAGATTCCACAACTACGCCCCCCTCAATGCCTCGAAGACCCAGGTACTGATGGAGGTCAGGGAGCAGCTCCCTAGGCCAGAGAGGATGCGCACGTATCCCGAGAAGTACAACCCCAACAAGTTCTATCTCTACCACCACGACCACGGCCACAACATGGAGGAATGCATTCAGCTCTGAGACGAGATCGAGGAGCTCATCCGGTGAGGTCGACTCGACAGGTTCATCCGACGCTGGCCTGAGGGTAGAGAAGACCGGCCAAAGGCCCTGTCGCAACCTGAACCGCCAAGGAGGGAGGAGCAGCCCAGAGATCGGCCTCCAATTGGGACCATCGACTCCATCACCGGAGGGCCTCAAGGAGGAGCAGACCTTCCACGACCATGAAATGCGAGAAACTTGTAAATGTATCACTTACGACTCTGTCCTGAATCTAAATTCCTTTCGACTTTGCGTGTTCCTCCCATTTGGCACGGATTTGTTACGACTGGGGATAACCCCTTCAAACAATTAAAACAAGGTTATGTTAGGAACGAGAGGAGAACCTCATCCTAACATAAATAAAATGAAAGTCCGATTATCTTGAGATCGGATGGGGGGAGAGGCCTTACAATGCCCTAATGCGCCCCCACAGCCATGTCAGGAATAGGAGGAGAACCTCGTCCTGACATGAGCAAAGTCAAAGGCCCGATTCTTGTAGACCGGATGGGGGGAGAGGCCTTACAACATCCTAATGCGCCCCCACAGCCATGTCAGGAACAGGAGGAGAACCTCGTCCTGATATGAGCAAAGTCAAAGGCCCGGTTCTTTTAGATCGGATGGGGGGAGAGGCCTTACAATGCCCTAATGCGCCCCCACAGCCATGTCAGGAACAGGAGGAGGACCTCGTCCTGACATGAGCAAAGTCGAAGGCCCAATTTTTTTAGACCGGATGGAGGGAGAGGCCTTACAACGCCCTAACGCACCCCCACAGCCATGTCAGGAACAGGAGAAGAACCTCGTCCTGACATGAGCAAAGTCGAAGGTCCGATTCTTTTAGACCGGATGGGGGGAGAGACCCTTGCGATGGCCCTTATGTGCCCCCGCAGCCCGTTGGGAACAGGAGGAGAACCTCGTCCTAACCTGAGCTGAGATCGGCTACGTTAGGAACGAAAGGAGAACCTCGTCCTGACAGTGATGAAACCCGGCCGCCCAACAAGATCGGATGAGGGGGAAAGGCCCTTCAGCGGTACCTTCACACTTCTATGGAACCCCACAAAAAGCAAGGGGAGGGCCCTCACTCCGAAAAGAGGAGAGAAATTAAAAAGGAGAAGTGACGAACTACGTCGGAAATAGATGAAGGACAAACCACACCAAAGACCTAAGGAACCTCATCTCAACAAAGGCAGAAAGTTCCTACCAAACACCCCCGGCCTCTAAGAAGGCTCTCGACATAGGTCAAGAAGACAGCAATGCCTCCGAGGTAACACGGAGTTCGGACCACCAAGCTCGAGCCTACGGCCATGAACGATGAGGAAAGCAAACCAGCGTATCGATGATCGGGCACCTCCAAATGACGTCAACGTCGGACAAGTCAAGCGACAAGAGAAGTTCGGTGGATGACAATTTAATACAACATGCGGACGAGGTAATACAAAATCTCCTTTTCATTCCATTTGCGAAATATAGACCACAAAGCCCAGAAGGCCAAAGGAAGAAAAGCAAAACGACAAAAGCGAGACAAAACAACAAAAGGGAAAGCGTATACATAAAAAGACAGAAGGCCAAAAAGAGCCCTAGGGAAGCTCTGCTCCTTCCGACCTAAAATTATCTGCTCCACCCCTCATCCAGGACTGCCTCAGATTCTCAACTTCTTCTTCTAGCTCCCTCCTTTTCAGCAGCGCATCCTGGAGCGCCCGACGAAGTCG
The DNA here is from genome assembly GCF_000442705.2 of Elaeis guineensis. Taxonomy (NCBI): domain Eukaryota; kingdom Viridiplantae; phylum Streptophyta; class Magnoliopsida; order Arecales; family Arecaceae; genus Elaeis; species Elaeis guineensis. Next base: position 65,110,999 of record NC_025999.2, read on the forward strand.
CTGGCTCTCGATCTCCGCCTCTCGATGCCTCTTTCTCAGGACCTCAGATTCTGCCTCCGCATCCATGACGGCCTGCTGCTCGTATGCCAGCTGGATCTTCAATTACTGCAGCTCAGTCATCCTTTCCCCAAGGGCGACAGAAAGCCCTTCGACGGTTCCTCTCAGGATTGGAGTTCATTAGAATCCCGAGCGGAAGTCAGCTGAGCCCTGTCAGCCAGCTGCCTCTGAAGACGGGCGACTTCATCGGTCGCCACCCTGAGTCTCCCTTTATATTCCTCTACCTGCCTACGCCAACCGGCCCGATGCACGTCGTAGCTCACCTTGGCGTCCTGAAGCTGCTGCTGAAGGTCGGAGACCTTCTTCGACCACTCCCGATCGCCGTCGGCCCGAGCCAAGAGTCGGGATGAACTTCCTCCCAGCTGGCCGATCTTCTCCATCGCAGCCGACAGTTCCACCCTGAGAGCGCTAATCTTGGCAGCTTGAGCCCAAATTTGATCGCTGGTGCTCTTCATGCATTCTTCAAGCTCCTTCGCGAAGTCCGCCTTCCTCCGGCTATACTCCATGATCCCCTTCACGTGGAGATTCCGAAAGTGGGTGGCCTCTGCGGTGGCTTCAGAATGACCCTCTCTCAATCTGCGAAGCTCGCCTTCCATCTTCTTTGACTTTTTTGCCAAGTGAAGGACTTCCTTCTTCAGCCGCTGGATCGTCGACTTCAGCGAAATCCCCAGGGGTAGGGGAAGTGCTTCGGCAGGGCACTGCCATCGGAAGGCAAAAGCGTCAAGACACGCCTTATCACAGAAAAAAAAGAGAAAGAAGAAGGACAGAAGAAAAGAAGAGAAAGGAAAAGATGAAGTACTCGCAGGATCCTGGGGGCTCAGGCCGATATTGAATAAAAATTGCTCCTTCAGAAGGTTGGGAAGGGAGGGAGCGGAATAGGCGAGAAGCTTCTGGGCAGCCTGGAGGTCGTCCTCCCCCAGGCTGGGGGTCCGACGGACAGAATCCCTCAGAGAGCCCCAAGGGGGCAGGCCCAGTCTCAGGGTCGGGCAGTGGATGAAGAGGTATTTCTCCTTCCAGTTGTGGATTGAAGAGGGGGTACCTTTCAACAACCCCTTCTTGCCGAACTGAGGGGAGAAATACTATCAGTCCTTCGCCGAAGGATGACGCTTGAAGATATAGAAGTGCCTAAACAGAGAGAGAGACAGTCAGACCTCGACTACGTGGCAAAGAGAGAGAAACCCTATCAAAAACCTAAAAGAATTTGGAGCAACAAAAACCAAAGAGATGTCTAAGAAGCGAAAGAGGGCGACAACAAAGGACGGAAGCGGAAGCCAGAGTCCGACACGGAACGCCTCCTGATACAGGCAAAAATGATCGGGTGGGGGAGTGCTAGCCCGGTCGGAGGGGCCAGGAAGCTCCAGGTCGTACTCCGGAGGAACTCCATACTGAACCCTTATCAGAAGGAGTTCATCTAGAGTCAGGAAGCATGGAATGGTGCCCGACGTAAAAATCGAGCGAAGTCCAGCCCCAGATGCGGGTTCATCTACAGAACGAGGGACCTGGGGGGTTGAGGCAGAAGAACTCCCAGAACCGCTGGGAACGGAAGAGCTGGAAGATATTTTGAATAACTCTGAATGAAGACTCTAAAGATCCCGAAGAAGACGGATAGGACAAAGGATGAGAAGTCACAGGAGACTAACTCAGAGGAATACAACAAAAAAAAAATGGCAAAGAAAAGGCCCCTAAGTGGCGGGAAGAAAGACGAAGGTTCTGGGACTAACCTAGATCGCTCTGAGGGATGCAGAGGGGCGAGGACAGGGATGACTCGAAGGATGCCTATGGCCCGAGAAGACGCCAAGAGAAACAGGGCTCTCGAAGAAAGGACAGATACTGATAGAACTCTGAAGTGGAATAGGGCCCCTAAAGGTGGAAGAACGGGTTTAAATAGACCCTGGGATCAGGCGCCACAATGATCGCGAATCCCCTAAGACCGGCCCACGCTCGACACGTGTCCCACTCGCCACGACAGGTGGCTAAATATGGCTGATGGATGGCAGGGCCATTATTGCACCATACCTGGGCCAGTGTACCAGCAAGAATTTCGAAGGGTCCCTTCGTATCGCCCCGATTCGAAAAGACTCCAGCACGCGCACATTTAATGACAAAATATCTGAGGGCGGTCGTGCACAAGATTCGAGGGGACAACTTCGGCTATGCCAATCTCTCTGTACTTTCTTCATTCGAAATTCAAACTCGAAAGTAGAGGGACTGGTGTTGGGTATAAATATCCTCAGCCAAAGTTCTCAGCGGGATTGACCCTTGCAGGCTCTGTCCCCGACTTCAACTGCAGGAAGACTACGTCCAGACTCCTACGGGAGCCGGGCTCCATCACCAACTCCTGCTGCAGGAAGACCCCACCCAGACTCCTACGGGAGCCGGGATCCGTCACCAACTTCAACTGCTGGCAAGCTCCGTCCGGACTCCTACGGGAGCCGACTTCGCACCTGACTTTAATTGCAGGAAGACTCCGCCCGGACTCCTACAGGAGCCAGGCTCCGTCACCAACTTCAACTACTGGTAAGCTCCATCCGGACTCCTACGGGAGCCAGACTTCGCACCTGACTTTAATTGCAGGAAGACTCCGCCTAGACTCCTACGGGAGCCGGGCACCGTCACCAACTCCAGCCGCAGGAAGATCCCACCCGGACTCCTATGGGAGCCGGGCTCCGTCACCAACTTCAACTACTGGTAAGCTCCGTCCGGACTCCTACGGGAGCCAGACTTCGCACCTGACTTTAATTGCAAGAAGACTCCACCCGGACTCCTACGGGAGCCAGGCTCCGTCACCAACTTCAACTGCTGGTAAGCTCCATCCGGACTCCTACGGGAGCCGGACTTCGCACCTGACTTTAATTGCAGGAAGACTCCGCCCGGACTCCTACGAGAGTCGGGCTCTGTCACCAACTTCAACTGCTGGTAAGCTCCGTCCGGACTCCTACGGGAGCCAGGCTTCGCACCTGACGTTAATTGCAGGAAGACTCCGCCCGGACCCCTATGGGAGCCGAGCTCCGTCACCAACTCCAACCGCTGGAAAGCTCCGCCTGGACTCCTATGGGAGCCGGGCTCCGTCCCCGACTTAAACTGCAGGAAGACTCCGCCCGGACTCCTACGGGAGCCGGGCTCCGTCACCAACTCCAGATGCAGGAAGACCCCGCCCGGACTCCTACGGGAGCCGGGCTCCGTCACCAACTTCAACTGCTGGTAAGCTCCATCCGGACTCCTACGGGAGCCGGACTTCGCACCTGACTTTAATTGCAGGAAGACTCCGCCCGGACTCCTACGGGAGCCGGGCTCCGTCTCCAACTCCACTGCAGGAAGACCCCACTCGGACTCCTAAGGGAGCCGGGCTCCGTCACCAAACTTCAACTGCTGGTAAGCTCTGTCTGGACTCCTACGGGAGCCGGACTTCACACCTGACTTTAATTGCAGGAAGACTCCGTCCGGACTCCTACGGGAGCCGGGCTCCGTCACCAACTTCAACTGCTGGTAAGCTCCGTCTGGACTCCTACGGGAGCCGGACTTCACACCTGACTTTAATTGCAGGAAGACTCCGTCCGGACTCCTACGGGAGCCGGACACCGTCACCAACTTCAACTGCTGGTAAGCTCCGTCCGGACTCCTACGGGAGCCGGGCTTCACAACTAACGTTAATTGCAGGAAGACTCCGCCCGGACCCCTACGGGAGTCGGGCTCCATCACCAACTCCAACCGCTGGAAAGCTCCGCCCGGACTCCTACGGGAGTCGGGCTCCGTTCCCGACTTCAGCTGCAGGAGACTCCGCCCGGACTCCTACGGGAGCCGGGCTCCGTTACCAACTCCAACTGCAGGAAGACCCCGCCCGGACTCCTACGGGAGCCGGGCTCCGTTCCCGACTTCAGCTGCAGGAAGACTCCGCCCGGACTCCTACGGGAGCCGGGCTCTGTCACCAACTCTAGCTGCAGGAAGACCCCGCCCGGACTCCTATGGGAGTCGGGCTCCGTCACCAACTCCAGCTGCAGGAAGACCCCACCCGGACTCCTACGGGAGCCGGGCTCCGTCACCAACTTCAACTACTGGGAAGACTCCACCCGGACTCCTACGGGAACCGGGCTCCGTCACCAACTCCAGCTGCAAGAAGACCCCGCCCGGACTCCTACGGGAGCCGGGCTCCGTCACCAACTTCAACTGCTAGTAAGCTCCGTCCGGACTCCTACGGGAGCCGGACTTCGCACCTGACTTTAGTTGCAGGAAGACTCCGCCCGGACTCCTATGGAAACCGGGCTCCGTCACCAACTTCAACTGCTGGTAAGGTCCGTCTAGACTCCTATGGGAGCCAGACTTCGCTCCTGACTTTAATTGCAGGAAGACTCCACCCGGACTCCTACGGGAGCCGGGCTCCGTCACCAACTTCAACTGCTGGTAAGCTCCGTCCGGACTCCTACAAGAGCCGAGATTCGCACCTGAAGTTAATTGCAGGAAGACTCTGCCCGGACCCCTACGGGAGCCTAGCTCGGTCACCAACTCCAATCGCTGGAAAGCTCCGCCCGGACTCCTACGGGAGCCGGGCTCTGTCCCTGACTTCAACTGCAGGAAGACTCCGCCGGGACTCCTACGGGAGCCGGGCTCCGTCACCAACTCCAACTGCAGGAAGACCCCACCCGGACTCCTATTGGAGCCAGGCTCCGTCACCAACTCCAGCTGCAGGAAGACCCCGCCCGGACTCCTACAGGAGCTGGGCTCCGTCACGAACTTCAACTGCTGGCAAGCTCCATCCGGACTCCTACGGGAGCCGGACTTCGCATCTGACTTTAATTGTAGGAAGACTCCGCCCGGACTCCTACGGGAGCCGGGCTCCGTCACCAACTCCAGCTGCAGGAAGACCCCGCCCGGACTCCTACGGGAGCCGGGCTCCGTCACCAAACTTCAACTGCTGGTAAGCTCCGTCCGGACTCCTACGGGAGCCAGACTTCGCACCTGACTTTAATTGCAGGAAGACTCCGCCCGGACTCCTACGAGAGCCGGGCTCCGTCACCAACCTCAACTGCTGATAAGCTCCGTCCGGACTCCTATGGGAGCCGGACTTCGCACCTGACTTTAATTGCAAGAAGACTCCGCCCGGACTCCTACGAGAGCCGGGCTCCATCACCAACTTCAACTGCTGGTAAGCTCCATCCGGACTCCTACGGGAGCCGGGCTTCACACCTGACGTTAATTACAGGAAGACTCTGCCCGGACCCCTACGGGAGCCGGGCTCCGTCACCAACTCCAACCGCTGGAAAGATCCGCCCGGACTCCTACGGGAGCCGGGCTCCGTCCCCGACTTCAACTGCAGGAAGACTCCGCCCGGACTCATACGGGAGCCGGGCTCCGTCACCAACTCCAGCTGTAGGAAGACCCCACCCGGACTCCTACGGGAGCCGGGCTCTGTCACCAACTTCAACTACTGAGAAGACTCCTCCCAGACTCCTATGGGAGCCGGGCTCCATCACCAACTCCAGCTGTAGGAAGACCCCGCCCGGACTCCTACAGAGCTGGGCTCCGTCACCAACTTCAACTGCTGGTAAGCTCCGTCCGGACTCCTACGGGAGCCGGACTTCGCACCTGACTTTAATTGCAGGAAGATTCCGCCCTGACTCCTACGGCAGCCGGGCTCCGTCACCAACTTCAACTGCTGGTAAGCTCCGTCCGGACTCCTATAGGAGCCGGACTTCGCACCTGACTTTAATTGCAGGAAGACTCCGCCCGGACTCCTACGGGAGCGGGCTCCGTCACCAACTTCAACTACTGGTAAGTTTCGTTCGGACTTCTACGGGAGCCGGGCTTCGCACCTGACGTTAATTGTAGGAAAACTCCGCCCGGACCCCTACGGGAGCCGGGCTCCATCACCAACTCTTACCACTGGAAAGCTCCGCCCAGACTCCTACAGGAGTCGGGCTCCATCCCCGACTTCAACTGCAGGAAGACTCCGCCCGGACTCCTACGGGAGCCGGGCTCCGTCACCAACTCCAGCTGCTGGAAGACCCCTTCCGGACTCCTACGGGAGCCGGACTCCGTCACCAACTCCAGCTGCAGGAAGACCCCGTCCGGACTCCTACGGGAGCCGGGCTCCGTCACCAACTTCAACTGCTGGTAAGCTCCGTTCGGACTCCTACGGGAGCCGGGCTTCGCACCTGACGTTAATTACAGGAATACTCCACCCGGACTCCTATGGGAGCCGGGCTCCGTCACCAACTCCAACTGCTGGTAAGCTCCGCCTGGACTCCTACGGGAGCCGGGCTCCATCCCCGACTTCAACCGCAAGGAGGACTCCGCCCGACTCCTACGGGAGCCGGGCTCCATCACCGGCTTCAACTGCTGGTAAGCTCCGTCTGGACTCCTACGGGAGTCGGACTTTGCACCTGACTTTAATTGCAGGAAGACTCCACCCGGATTCCTATGGGAGCCGGTCTCCGTCCTCAACTCCAACGGCTGCAGGCAGACTTCGCCCGGACTGCTGCGGGAGCCAGACTCCGCCTGCGACTCTGACTGCATGTAGGCTCCGCCCAGACTCCTACGGGAGCCGAGCCTCATCCTCGATTTCAACTGCTGGTGAGCTCCGCCCAGACCCCTATGGGAGTCAGACTCCACCTCCGACTGTTACTGAAGGAAGACTCCATCCGAACTCCTGCGAAAGCCAGATTTTGAGCTCCTCTTGGACAGATGGCTAACTACCTCTCTCCGCCAGACACTCTAGCCGGACTTCAGTCAGCAGACCTTCGCCCCCTGGCGCACTGTAGTAACAGCCGCGATTCTGCTCCATTCCCTGCGGCAGATTCCACATGGCTCCATCACTCCATGACCCTGCTCCACCTCCTGCGATGGATTCCACGTGGCTCCATCACTCCTTGACAGGCTGTAATAATGGCCACGGTCCTGCTCCACTTCCTGCGATGAATACCACATGATTCTTCTATCCTCTGGCAAGTCACGGCAACAGACGCCGCTCTGCTTCTCGTGGCAGACTCCATGTGGCACACCTCGGTAATAGCCACGGGTCCGCCCCACTACTCTCTACAACAAACTTTTCCTGACTATGGGCGGCCCACTGCCAGACGGTTACAGGCATCACCATCAGTTTGTTGCCCCCTCCGCCTATAAAAGGGGGAACCCCAGATACGTTATTCTATAAGCTCTCGTTTTTACCTAGAAACTCTGCTAAAATTTTCGTTCGAGCACTCCATTCTTGTTGAGGCAGAGAACTGACTTGAGTGTCGGAGGATCTTGCCGGAGCAACCCCACCTCTGGTTTAGACTTCTTTTGCAGGTCCCGACGGCGACCGCGACTCCCTCGACTCCAACTTCTCCGGTGCAAATGAATTTTTGCACCAACAATATGCAAGAGAAATTGCAAATGGATTTGATCTTTCAATCCCTTACGAGTTCATATAGTCAATTTATTATAAATTTTTATATGAATAAACTTGATTACACTACACCCAAACTGGTCAATATGTTGGTCACTATGGAAGAAATCTTAAAGAGTTCAAGGGGCATGTTCTTGCTGTGGAGTGGACTTCTTCCAAGAGAAAGTCTAGTTGGAAGAAGAAGAATAAATCTGCTAAAATGCAGAAGAAAGAGAGCAAGCCAAAGAAGGACATTTCAAAGAAGGCTGAAGCAAAGAAAAAGTATTTCCACTATGATGCTAAAGGCCACTGGAGGAGGAACTGTCCACTCTACCTGGAGAGCCTAAAGCTCAGGAAAGGTGATAAACTTTCAGTAGGTATGCTCGTAATTGATTCTAACCTTATGATTTCTTCTACTTCTAGTTGGATATTAGACTCTAGTTCGAGTGCTCATATATGTACCTCAATGTAGGATCTAATAAAAAATAGGAGGTTGAGGAAAGGTGACATGATCCTTCGGATTGGCAATAGAGCAAAAGTTGCTGCAGAAGCTGTTGACACTTATCTTCTTTGATTACCGTCAAATTTTATATTAGATTTAAAAGACTGTTATTTTGTTTCTGTAGCTAGTCAGAATTTGATTTCTGTATTTATGCTAGCACAGAAAGATTTTGAATTTAATTTTAATAAAAATTTTTGTTCTATTTATTTATGAAATAAATTGGTTGCTTGTGGTCTTTTAATTGACAGTTTGTATCACTTGCATGTTGATATGAATGTAAATTTAAATGAGCAAATAGGGAGTGCTGTAAGTCAAAAGAGATTCAGAGATAAAATTAATCAGAAGTACTTATAGTATCATAGACTAGGTCATATTGAAAAGGATAGGATAAATAAACTAGAAAAGGATGAAATCCTTGACTCTCTTCATCCAGAGTCGTATCCAATTTGTGAATCTTATCTTCGAAAAAAAATGATCAAGTTATCCTTTGTAGGATATGGAGAAAGGGCCACTGAGTTACTTATCCTAGTACACACTGATGTGTGTGGGCTATTTGATGTGCAGGTCAGGGCTGGTTATAGCTACTTCATTACCTTTATTGATGATCTATCTAGGTATGAGTATGTGTATCCGATGAAATACAAATCTGAAGCCTTTGAAAAGTTTAAAGAATTCAAAAATGAAGTAGAAAAATAAATAGGCAAGCCCATTAAGGTTCTTCGATCTGATCGAAGAGGAGAATACCTTAGTCAAAAGTTTCTAGGATATCTCAAAGACAATGACATAGTCTCTCAATGGACTCTTCCCGGAACACCTCAGCTCAACGGGATATTCAAAAGGAAGAATAGGATCCTACTAGATATGGTTAGGTCTATGATGAGCTTCACTGATCTATCCTTATGCCTTTGGGGATATACCTTATTAACCACAATTCACCTGTTGAATAGGGTTCCATCAAAATCCCTTCCTACCATACCTTATGAGATATGGTATAGTAATAAGTCAAGTCTAGATTATCTTAAGATGGAGATGTCTGTTCTATATCAAGAGACAAATGGTTGATAAGTTAGAGGATAGATCTGTAATAGCTCATTTTATATAGTATCCAAAAGAATCAATGGGATACTACTTCTACTTTTCATAAGATTATAATATGATTATGAGTCAGAATGCCATGTTCCTAGAAAAATAGTTTATCAAAGATGGTGGCAGTGGAAAGTTAGTTGAGCTCGAAGAGAATGTCTCTGAAAAGTAAAGAGCTATAGATCATCAGGAACCCATTATTCATGAGCCAGTAGTTGACGTTCCTCTACCATCTCGTAGATCTAGCAGGGTCTTCTGACCTCTTGAAAGGTACATGGATATGCTTACGGAGGAAGTAAAGAAAATATTTTTTATGGGAGATAAAGATTATGGTGATGATCCTAATACCTTTGACGAGATGATATTTGACATCGATTTTGAGAAATGGTTAGACGCAATGAAGTCAAAAATTAACTCGATGCATTTGAACCAAGTATGGATCTTAGTAGATCCACCCGAGGGTATAGTATCCATTGGATATAAATGGATCTAAAAAAAAAATAGGTGTCGATGGTAAGGTAGAGACCTAAAAAGCTAGGCTTGTGGTAAAAGGTTATAGTTAGCGCGAGAATATTGACTATCAAGAAATTTTTTCGCTCGTAGCCATGCTAAAATCCATCCATACTCTACTTGCTATTGTAGCTTATTATAATTATAAAATATGATAGATATGTGAAAACTGCTTTTCTGAATAGATATCTTAAGGAAGATATTTATATGAAGCAACCTTTGGATTTCGCATCTGATGATGGTGATCATAGAGTCTGCAAACTGCAAAGATCCATATATGGATTAAAGCAAACTTCTCAAAGTTGAAATCATCATTTTGATGATACGATTAAATTATTTGACTTCATCAAAAATGAAAATGAACCTTGTGTATACAAAAAGGTCAATGGGAGCATAATAATATTCTTCGTATTATACGTAGATGATATTCTCCTCATTAGGAATGATATTCCCATGTTGACTATGGTTAAAATATGGTTTTCTAAGAAACTCCCAATGAAAGAACTAGGAGAAGCATCCTATATTCTTGGAATAAAGATCTATAGGGATAGATCTAAAAGGATTCTAGGCCTATCACAAAAGCTGTACATAGAGGAAGTGCTGAAGAGGTTCAGCATGAAAAATTCTAAAAAAAAAATTTTATCTCTTAGGCATGGTATTCATCTTTCCAAGATGATGTGTTCGACCACATCTGAGGAAGTTCAGCATATGAGTAAGATTCCGTATGCTTCAGCCATAAGGAGCCTCATGTATGTCATACTGTGTACTCGACCTGATATTATCCTTGCTGTGAGTGTCACAAGCAGGTATTAGTCAAATCCAGATGAGGAGGACTAGATAGCTTTGAAGAACATTATTAAGTATTTGAGAAAAACTAAAGATTTGTTCTTGATCTTTGGAAGAGGTTCTGGGTTGCAAATCGATAGATATACTAATTCAGACTCATATCTAATCCTGATGATAAAAAATCTACATCAGGATATGTGTTCATATGCAATGGTCGCACAATCAGTTGGAAGAGTTCCAAGCAATCCATCATAGCAGATTGAACCACAGAGGTTGAATATGTCGCTGCTTTGGATGCTGCAAAGAAAGGCTTCTGATTCAAAAAATTTATTGTGGAACTTGAAGTTATGACATCAGATTCTATACCACTTTACTGTAATAATAATGGAGCCATAGCACTTGCTAAGGAGCCGAGATCTCATCAAAAATCAAAGTACATCAAACAGCAGTATCATATCATACGTGACTACCTCGAAAAGAAACATGTCAAGGTGCGAAGAGTAGACTCCGCGGACAATGTAGCAGACCCGCTGATAAAGTAATTAAGCCAACCAAAAATGAAAATCTATCTTGAAAAGATGGGACTTAGATTAGTGACCAATTGATTTTAGTCTAAGTAGGAGATTGTTAGATGCATGTCCTAGAAGCCAATATGGCTGACACATTGTAATAAAGCTGGACATAATTTTATACTTAATACATTGATTTGATCAATAAAAAGGTAAGTTTAATTTTTATTCAAGTGTGATGTGTCCTTGAATCATCCATGAAATGAACATTTCGATACATATTCTCAAAGTGTTGAGAATTAAGGATATGTATTTATTTCCTAAATACTTTCTATCATAGTATCATCATGAGGATGGTGATCGATCCAAATAAACTGACGCACAGATCACTTTCTTCAGAGTAAATGAGTCTCTGATCTATAGTGTAGAGATACTGAGCGACCAGTGTGGAAGTTATTAGAGAATAACTAGTACTGAGCATGATCATATGAGAGATCACTTGAATTTCTACTCGATCTCAGTGATTGTCTCGATGCTGTAGTTGTGTGAATGATCTTTTGACCTGTGATGGTATGACTACTCGCAGTGAGGCTACTGGAGTTTGATTGACACATAAACATGATCTCAATGAGTCTTTGTAGTAGATGTTGGTGACAGTTGGTCTACTGTAGGAGCAGGATGCGTATCAAGATGAAATCTATTGATCTTAATAGAAAGGAGTAGTCCTATGAGATTTAAGAGGTTAAGTCTGAGATTCTGTGGCCACAATAGTGTGATTGATAGAAAAATTTTTTTATAAAGATCACAATTAGACTTGAGCTGATCGAATCTATCATATGACTGATGATGAGATTTGATAATTTATCCATGACCTACCATCTAGTCGGGACTTATGATAGAGAGACTGAATTACATGTGAACTATACCTTGAGGTTCTTTTTTGATTCTACTGGGTTGCCACTACATACTACTAGATGTCATTGATAGATTGTAAGAGATCACTAAGGTTGCTCAGGATCGACAATCCTTGATGAGTTAGAGTAAAATTGTTCTGATCTATTAAAAGGAATTTCAATGATACTATGATAGAGATCATTGTATATCTTACTACCAAATAGAATTGAACTTATGGGAACACACAACAAAGGGATTAGATCTGGAATAAGGATTTGAGCTTATGAAGTCTCAATTAGGTTTAGAAAAATCCTATTGGATTCAGGATAACCTTGCTAGCACATGGTTGGATCCAATTTTTTTTTTACGTTTAAATTTTTTATTTGATAAGATTAATTAAAATTTAATTATCTACTAATAATTTAAATAAATTAGATTCATTAGGCTCTAATTGTTGGATGCCAAAGATTTTGGATCAAATGAATTAAGGATTCAAGTCCTTAATTAATTTTCTTGATAGTTTTGGTTGGATGCCATTTGATTTAATCAAGTTGGGTGTGTCCACCTATTAGAGGACATGTGGAACCATTATGGGGTATCCCGGGGTGCCATGTTGGATATATTTTTTTAAGTGCAAATGCTCTAATAGCTGGCGCCTAAAGGATCTCCTAAAGAGAGTCAAATAACTAAAGAAATAAGGATTTCTAATACAAGTAGGACTTATATTAAGTGGTTGTTTGATTTTGAATAGAATTCAAACCTTATGCCTATTTAAAGGAGCTTTCTATAAGGTCTCTAGGCACTTCAACCAGCAGCCCCATTCTTTCCTTGAAGAGCCCATGCCCCCTCTTTCTCTTCTCCCTCTCTTCTCCCTTGGAGATCCAACGCCCATACCTTGGGCATCCTCCATCTTCAACGCCTAAAGGTGTTTGGGCATCCCCTATTGCTTGTTGGTTTTTAGTCCCTGGTTGTTTCATAATCTAGGGAAGAAGAAAAAGAGAAGAAGAAGATCAAGGAAAGGATCAAAGAGTTGATCGCGATCCAAGCTTTATTTAGATTCGCAGGCTAATTTTTCTTAAAGAAAAAAATCAATATTAAAGAGGACTGTTCCAGGCTGATCTTGAGTGGATACCCATAGAGATCGAATACTTACACGGCTAAAAGAGAGCCTCTTCTCTTTCAGATCTAAATTTGAAGAAAAGAATTACGAAACAGATATGTGATTCGATCATATATTTAAATTCAGCATATGTTCAATTTCAGCATATAAAGTAGATCTTATTGGTTTATGTTTTATGCATGCATGATGTAGATTAAAAGATATTTTAATCTTCTATTCCACTGTGATATTTAGAAAATAAAATTTTTGAAACATACATGGAATGCCCTGATATTAAAATTCCAACATATAATTCTTAGAAATATATTATACTTTATTGTGTATATACTCATGATTTTGTTATCATAAAAAAGAAGGAGATTATTAATCCAAAGATTGATTTTGATGATAACAAAATATTAAGTATAAATGATACTAATTATTGCTTCAAGAATGGCTATAGATTTTTTTAGGTGCTCACAAAGATATATCAAATCAAAAAAGAAATCTTCTCAAAGAAACCAAGCTAAAAGAGTTTTCAAGATGAATTGTATATGTTTGGGATGGCACACTATGGAGAAATTCAAGTTGGAACTTATTAGTCAATGGCACAACAAGCTTAAAAGTTTAGAGAAGCATGAAGAAGCTTAAAAGAAGCAATCTTAATGTTGGAGAAGTTTTTGAAGGTATTTGAGAGTATTAAAATCAAGAAATACAAGTTTGGGATACCAAATTTTGAAGAAAATGAAGTTGAAGGTCATGAATTGATCCTAAATTTCATAAATTGTCTTTGGTATGCTTTGAAGAATTTGGTATGCCTTTGAGCCGACTAAGATAGAATCTGAGCTGACTAAGTTAGGTTAGATGACTCAAAATTTGGATGAGCCGACTAATTCTCAGGTAGACAGAATAGGCAGAAAGTTGAAAAATTTACATCTATTTTTGAGCTATCTTAGAACTTCACTTAGTCAACTTAGTACTTCATATTAGTTGACTTGAGTTTGGATGAGCTGACTTAGACATTCTAACAACATAATAGCTAGTTTTTTTTATTGGTTCTAATGGACAAAAATTATGTCCAATGGCTATTTTGGCTTCCATAACAACTAGTATATTTGCTCATGCCAATTTTAAAACTATTTAAAGCTTGGAATTTAATTGGAAAGCAAGAGAATTTAATTGGAAAAGAAAAAAGCCTTTAGTTCTCATTGTATTGAATATTATTAAGAAAGAAAAATAGAGAGGAGTTAAGAGAATTAATTATGTGGCCAACCAACTGAAAAATCCTTCAAGCATCTGCTCGAGCCTCCCTCATCCATTCAAGAAGAATGTCAGGTTTTCAAACAATATCAATCAATGACTTCTCTGTGCTCCAACAAGTTTTATTTTCTTAAACATTAGCTCATTTCTTTTGTACTTAATTATTTTATTATTTTTTTTACAAATTTCTTTGGAAGAAAGAAACTTAGAGTTGAGGCTTGTCGAAACACAAAATTAGATGGTGTAAGATTTTGGTTGGCATCTCCATAAAAATCAACTAGGTTGATTGTGAATCCGAAAAGCAATCGATATAAGATTTTGATTGTTGAGCTCAGAAAAATTGACTATCTTCGATTGTGAGCTCGATAAAACAATCACGCCATAATTAAGAGGATTATAGTAGAATTTTTAAGTAAAAAAATTTAGAGAGTGGATGTAGATACTGGGTTTGGCATTGAACTACTATAAATTTATGTTGTTTGTATTGCTTGTGCATGCTCTTATCTTGTGTACTATTCTATTACTTATCTTACTACACATATTTATTTCATTCTCACATTGCAAAATTAAGTTTAGATTAGTATTATTTAAGAATTATTTGTGTTTGTGATTGTGTTTATATACCTTTATATTTCTGCTATATATTTAATTTTATCTTAGCATAGCACAAACACTCTTGAAATTATTTTTGGATACAAGTAGCTAAAGCTAATTTATTTTTAATAAATTCAATTCATCCCCCTTCTTGAGTTTCCTCCTCTAGAAAATAGATCCCAAATTGAAATTTTTTTGTTTGTACTTTCTTAAGTTATCTCTTACTTTAAGTGTTGATTTTTCTTTTAAAAAATTCAACATTTTTAGTTTAAGACTAACCTCGAGTCGACTTGTACTTAGATTCGAGTTGACTCCAACTTGACTTGACTCGAGCAGAATTCACAAGTCGACTTCTAGTTGTTGACCACCCATTTAAAGTGGAGCCATCCTTTTTTTAATCTTTTCTATCCATTCACAGATTGCCTTAAGTCCCTTTCCACTATTTTGCTAAACGACTTTAAGCCCTTCTTTTGTCATTTCTGTTGGAAAATGTAGATAATTTCATGTATATATTTCAAAAAATTTTAAAATAAAATATAATAAAAAGTAACTAAATTAATCTTATTAATCTAACATACATATAATTAGATCAATAAATCAATCTACTCTAGGATCTATGGCATGATATATTGTATATAAAATCTGAAAAATTTAGAAGATAAAATCTACATGCATACATGTGAGCAGTAGATCAAATCTACTTCTAATCTGAGTTTAAAATTTGAAATCTGAGTACAGATCAATGATCATCGCTATTGACAAATATGGTAAAGAGGATCCTCGCTGGTTGCTCATAGCCACACATATGTCCGGCCTCTACGAAAAATCGACTCAAAGTCTCGATTTGATCGATCTCCTCGGGAGTGCTAGCTCGCGCGAAGACCATCTTGTTAGCTGATCTGGATCTTTTCTTTAAATCTTTCAAATCTTTCTAGAGGTTGAAGAAGGACATTTGGAGGAGATGAGGATAAAAAAAGAAGTATGGAGAAGAAACAATTTTTTTCTTATTTTTCTCTCTTCCCAAACCCTAGGATCAAACCCTAGAAATCTAGGTTTTGCGCTCACCCAAGAGGAGAGGACTCTCCTCTATTTTTCACACCATGGAACCATGCCCAAAGCCCCCGCAACATGAAGGCCTCTCTCTAGTCTCTCTTACATGCATAAAAGAAAGAATAAATCCCTTTTTATTTGGTGTGTAAGGAAGTTGGGGTGAAGAGTCCAACAATGTTTGGACTCTTCCAAATGTTGTCGCCCCTTCTCATAATTCCATGCCAAAATAAATATGGGATGCCCCAACCAAAAATTTTTTATGTTAAATCAGATCTCCATCTGATTTCTCACATTGAAAACTTTCTCCATTTGTCACACAAAAGAAAAAAGGAAGTGGGCAGCAAGGTTTATAGATATGGTCAAACCTTATCCAATATGGTAACTTATTCAAATCATACTTGAACCTACCATATAAAACCAGATCTTATCCATTTTTGGATGTGAGAAAGAAAGGGTGGAACACTCTTTTGCATGAAGAAAACATCATGCAAAACTCTTTTTTGCATGGAGAAAAGTGGGCATCAACTATAGGGTGGCGCAAGGAAGAAGAGTCCAATCTTTTATAGACTCTTGGTTTCCTTATTTGAATCCAAACCAAATCATATCTGGTTAAATCCAAATAAATAGATAAAATCTAATTTAATTAGGCTCATAATTTTTTAATCAAATTTTAATCAAATTAAAAATTGATTGAACCAAAGTCCTGATCAAATCAAGGATAATTCTCTCTTAATGATTAGGTCATCTCATAACCTAATCGGGTCAAACCTAATTGAATCTAATTCAATTAGATTTTATTTAATTCTTTTACTCAATTAAATTGAGCTAATCAATAATTTAATTACTAATTAATCTTTTATTAATTTACTAACATTTGGTGAATTAATTTATTACAACTTTTGCATAAGGTTAACCATCAATCGAATTGATAATTAAGTCCTTGAATGATTCTCAATCATTAATCAACCATATGATTAGTCAGAAATATTTTTTGAGTGTGACTCCATAGGTTTAAACCAATCGATGTAACAATGTAGCAATGAGATCCGAGATCCGGATAGGTCGGATGATGATGAAATAATATTCAAGAACCTGCTGACGTATGGTTATCGTATAATTCATCCCTTTGATCCTAATACTCCAGAATGACCTATAATTTAATTATCAATCCTAGATAAGTCATCCACACTGTATTTCAATCTTTCAAATCCATCATATAAATTATTCGAGCTCAGGTTTTACTAAATTAAAATACATTGATACATTAACTCTCACTTATTCAGAGGGGTCAATCCCATCTTGACTCACACATCGACTTGACAAGTACTTGACTGCACCCAAAAATCTTCCATTACTGAATTAAAAATTTAGATAATCTGATACTATAGTACAGTGAGTTGCTTGCAAGTCACCGTGACGATCTCAGATCGAAGGGACACTTATACCCATATCCTTCGCGAGCCACTCTTGACAGTATAGTGCTCTATAGTTGATCAGCGATGATAGACTCCTGTATCTCACCTGTATACCATACCAGTGTCTTCATACCATTTGATTATGAGAATAACTAATGTATATGGCACACAACGACCTACACTTGATATCGTTATCATCCTAGTGATAGCATATCATTTTGGTCATGAATTAGTTTAAAGACTACATGATAAATCCTCTTTTATCGATTAAAATAATCTGAAAGACTTCATCACAACATAGGAGTTTGTTAGAAGATATAATCTTGAGATGAAAAAGACTAAATAACTTTTATTATTGATCAATTCATATACATTTATAATTAGCATAATCATCAAACGATTGACTTTAGGATATAATTTCTAATAACTTTCACTTAGACTAAAGCCAATCAGTATAGTATCATATATCCATCTTCGATTTATCATCTTAGAACTCCTAGGTATCGATGTTTTAGTAAATGGGTTGGTCAGATTCTCCTTTCCATTGATCTTCTAAAGTTTGATGTCATCTTAATAGATTTTTTGAATAAGGTGGTAGCGATGCAAAATGCTTGGTAAGCTAATAGGACTTCGGCTCCTTGGCATGAGCTATGGCTCCGATACTGTACAATACAGTAGGACCATCATTAGAGGGTACTATTCTAAATTTATCAGTGAACCTATACAATCACATAGCTTCCTTACAAATATCAGATGCTACAATGCATTCTGTCTTGTAATTTGAATTTGACTATATTTTTTTTGCTTGAAACTTTTTTAGCAGATTGCTCCATTATCTAAGATAAAGATGTATTCTAATATATTCTTACTATTATTATATTCAACTAAAAATTAGAGTCATACTCTACAAGTTTTAAGTCAGATTCTCCATCATTGAGTCATCAATTATTAGTATTTCTCAAATACTTAAGGATGACCTATCAGTGATTCTCATTTGGATCTTGCAGGTATCCACTCACTATCCTAGTGAGTATACTGTATCCTATCTCATACATGGTGTTCATGATAGAATAAATTCTACTCATAAATACTCTATATATATAGACAGGGATAGCCTAAGTAGTTTTTTAGATCTATCTTTATAGATCTTCATCCCTAGGATGAGGGATGCTTTTTCAAATTCTTTTATGGAGAATAATGATAATAGCAAAATCTTTATTCCTTGTAATGTAAGGAATGTCATTCTCAATTAAGAAAATTTCATTCACATACAAAATAAGAAATGCACTTACAGTACTATTAATCCATTAGTATTTATAAGATTCTTCTTCATTCTCAATGAAGCCATACGTTTTGATCACTTACCAAAATGTATGTTCCAACTCTGAAATATTTCAGCACTGCTGTAGGAGAAAATATCTCGTTATGGTCAATACCATAATGTTGACAATATCCTTAGGAAACCAGATGAGCTTTGTAGGACTCCACCATTTCGTCTACGCCTTCTGATCCTATTGGAGATCCACTTACACCTTATGGATTTTATCCCTTTCAAGTGGATCAACGAGTGTCCATACACCATTGACCATTATGGACTCCATTTCGGACTTTATGGCTCCAAGCCACTAATCAAAGTCAGACTTTTGTATGGCATCCATGTAGAAGATCAGATCCTTGTTGTTCTCATCGAGTTCAACAAGATTAGGTCCCGAAACTAGAAACTGAAGTATCTATCCGACGGACGTGATACTCTATCGGATCTCCTTAATGGTGCCTCTACAATAGGTTCTGAATTTGATCTAATCAAATCCAGTTCTATGGGTTCACTAGATTGTGTCAATTTTTCTAGCTGTCAAAATTCATAAGTTTCAATTAAAAACATCAGTTCCTTCACCAAGGTACTTTTTTTCTAAAAAGAATATCGAATAACTCTTGTTCTTTAGCAAGGTAGAAGTAATATTCCTTAGATTCTTTAGGATACCCTACAAAATAATATTTATGGGATCGGGATCCAAGCTAATTGGTCTGCAAATGCTTGACATAAATCAAATATTTCCAAATCTTAAGGTAAGAGAGTGCCAGCTTACGCCTAGTCCATATCTCATATGATGTCTTTGCGACTGATTAGTTCAGAATCCAATTGAGAACATGACAAATAGTCTTAAGAGCATAACTCTAAAAGGAGACTGGCAAACTTGTAAACCCCATCATGGATCGAACTATGTCTAACAAAGTTGATTCCAATAAGAGAGAATCCTATTCTCTTTTAAATATGTCAAAAATTCACTGCAAAAGTATTCTCCTCTTTGGTCTGACTGAAGAGTTTCAATGCTCTTTTCAGTTTATTTCTCTACCTTATTATGAAATTATTTAAATATTTTAAATAATCTAAATTTATTATTTGTTCATATATCCAATATATCAATATATATCAGACTCAGGACATCATTAGCTCTTTCATTTTTTTTAGCAAAAGGTGACTTGATCATCTTACTATGGAGATAGGATTGACAGATTGACAAAGATTCATAATCATTGACTTCGAGAATTATCTCCTATTGATCCTATTATTATTTTTATGACCGAGCTCAAATTGCCAAAGGTAGGCTTTTGTGACATTATCTACTCCAAGAAGTTTGTTTGGTGTGTGTAAGGTACACTAACAAGCTGTGACTATTCGTAAATACCATTTCTTTAGTTGTCCACCATGATTTTGACATCATCTATAATGATATCATAAAAATCATTCTATGTTGACAATATAAATCCATCCTTAGCTAGAAAGTCTATGAAAATTACATTCATCAAAATGGATAATGGTAACAATTATCGAAAATGACATTATTAGAATCAAAAACTTGCTTGAGAATTCCTAAAGTCAGAATTGAAACATTACTTTCAATCCAACATTCAGAAATCTTTTGTTGTTTCCAATTTTTCTACTAATTTGGAGTTATTGCAATAATTTGCATAGACTTTCGATATCCAATACTCAAGTAGTAGTGTCACAAATAGAGAAATCACAAGGTGTTATCATATAAGTATCTTATCTAGTAATTCTTTGCTGATTTCTCTTCCTTAGTCTGTTCAGATCAATAGACTCTACCAGACTAGATTAACCTTAGACTCTTTTGTCAATTTTGACTCCTTAGCCTAAGCATGACTCTTTTGCACCTTCTTTTTTTTTCTTTCTCAAAAGATTGTTGCCCTACTGAAGATACATTTTCAGAGGTGCAAAAGAACTCCTTCAATATTTGAAGAATTTTCTTTCACTGTGCATCATCAAATTTACAATTAAATTCATGTTCTTTGCTGCTCTCAAAAAAATACCCCATGGTGATACGATCATTTGGCCACTTCTGATAAGTACCTTTGATCGCATCATGTGTGTTGGATGCAGAAATATCAGGTGCTAGATCCATAATCATATATAGGATCTATTCATGCTCTAGAACTATTTGCAACTTTCGACACCATCTATCAAAGTTGGATCCTATAAATAAGTTACTATCAAATAGTGAATGAAGCAACAGACATTTAGCCATAACTAAAAGAAAAACACAAGACCTCTATGTTTATGAATTAATTAAGTCTAAAGACTTAGACTTTAATCTAAAGATTCTCCTAATATTTTAGTCAAATTTGTAGCCTCTACCTTCAATCCGAGAAACTATAATCTTTTAGCGCGTACTAGAATCCACACAGACTATATACAGGCCCAAGTATGACTCGACCAATCCATATGCATCTATGGGTAGGTTCTTAATCAATTATTTCTTCAAATAATTTTTAGTAATTAATTTACCTCAGATTTTATTTCAGTAGGCGATGGGCCTCCACTAAAAGTCTCGATTAGGTCAAACCATTAACATAAATCTACTTAGTGATTCTAACTAATGAATGATCAAGCTCGAGTATGGCTCGACCAACCCAACCATTCATCAAATAGTATATCAGAGTCATCATATGATGAATGATAATTCTATCATTCAGAGAAACACTAAATGGATGGTTCCTATAATATTAATTAAAAATAATAAACCCATTACCATTCACCTTAATCGAAGGCTATGATCTAGTTATCATCATAACCAGCTCATTTTATGGATCTGATAATTTAAAAAATTTGATTTATGAATTAAGAGAAGAAAAAAGAAGAAATCAACTACTAAACCACAATCCTCCCATTAACTTCACCAAGTCATTGAATTGGATTAGGATCATGCTGGTTGAAATGATACCTAAATCAGTCACATTGATCAACTTTAATGGCATGGGTCAACTCGAATCACTTAGCAGTCTCATCAAGACATAATCCATCAAATTGGTCAGGTAAGTGAGATCAGTGGGAGGGTATGCTAAGCTTGCCTTAGACACCATCAAAATGACCAGGTAAGCTACTCTCAATTAAAAATCACCAATTGAAATATCAAACTTACCCTAAAAATCAATTGGTTAATTAGTTTCGATTTGATCAGCTTAATGATTCAGGCTCAACCACTAAGCCACAATCAAGATCCATTTGGTCTAATCAAAGATATGGACTTGACCATCTATAACTATTCTATTGGTTCTAGAGAAATCTTGATTTAATCTAATTCAATATTTGGTTAGATTTAATCAATTTCTCTACATAATCTATTAACTCTTTGATTCTAACTTTAGGTCTAACCTAATTAAGAGGATCTAATTTGAGCTAACCCATGCCCCCATGTTTTATGCAATGTCATTAGATATTAAATCATAATTTTAGATCTAATCGATTCTACACTTAATTCTTAATTAAGTTTCAGCATCAACAAAGATTTAAGTTTAGGTTTGAAAAAATTTTAATTTTTTTTATTTTATAAATAATTTTTAATAAAATTTATGCAAAGATTTTTTATTCTGAAATTGAATCAACTCAATCAACATTGAGCTGGCTACACAAAGGGACTAGGTCAACTCAGTTCAAAACTGAGTCAGCTTAGTAATTGTGCAAGCACGTTTCAAATAGTTTCAGATCTAAAAAATCTTATATAATTTTGAAATAAAATTAATTATAATTATACATTTTTAGATCATATCTAAAACTTTTATAATTCTAAATTTTATTTTTTCATGATTAAAATAATTTTAATCATATAGATTAGATATTTTACTTTTCATACAATTTTATATCACATACAATAAACCTAGGGTTCCAAGATCTAGAGTTTTGCAGAAAAGTAAGTTCTTCCATTCACATTCTTTTTCATGGGATTAAATCATATGGCACCCCAATATGCCATAAGAGCACCTCATTGAATGAGAAGAGAGGACCTTTAAATCCTTCTTGCTCTTATGATCGGATAGTCTGGTAATCAATCCAATCCAAGTACTTGCTAATCGGATCATCTAATCTAATCACATATCATAAATACTTGAATTTAGATCTAATCTAAATTATATCAGATCTGATCACAACCTTAGATCATATCTAAATTAGATCATAAATATCACATGTAATATATAAAATTAGATTTTATCAAAAATTAGCACAAACTAGAACAATCTTTTCACTGTAAGGGATAAATCTTACAACAGGACAATCTAATGTCAGTTTGTGTGATCAACCTTTAATTAAATTTAGATCTAAGATATCATATAATAGATCTAAATAAAATTAAATTTTATATTTAATATACACATATAATATATCATAATGAACATGACTCTGATACCACTGTTGGTAAACGTAGGCAATTTCATGCATGTATTTCAAAAATTTTTAAAATAAAATATAGTGAAAAATAACTAGATTAATCTTATTAATCTAATATATATATGATCAGATCAATAAATCAATCTACTTTAGGATTAATGACATGATATGTTGCATATAAAATCTGAAAAATTCAGAAGATAAAATCTGCATGCATACATGTGAGCAGTAGATCAAATCTACTTTAAATCTAAGTTCAGAACTCGATATCTGAGTGCAGATTGATGATCGTCGTTACTGACAGACATGGTAAAGAAGATCTTCGCTAGTTCCTTGCATCCACACACATATCCGACCTTTACGAAAAGTCCACTCAAAGCCTTGATCTGAACGATCTCCTCGGGAGTGCTAGCTTGTATGAAAACCATCTTGTTGATTGATCTGGATCTTTTCTTCAAATTTTTTGAATCTTTTCAGAGGTTGAAGAAAGATACCTAGAGAAGATGAGGATGAGAAAGAAGTATGGAGAAGAAATAATTTTTTCTCTTATTTTTCTCTCTTCCCAAACCCTAGGATCAAATCCTAGAAATCTAGGTCTTGCGCTCACCCAAGAGGAGAGGACTCTCCTTTATTTTTCACACCATGGAACCATTCCCAAAGCCCCCTCAATGTGAAGGCCTCTCTCTAGTCTCTCTTACATGCACAAAAGAAAGAATAAATTCCTTTTTATTTGGCTTGTAAGGAAGTTGGGGTGAAGAGTCCAACAATGTTTGGACTCTTCCAAATGTTGTCACTCCTTCTCACAACTTCATGCCAAAATAAATATGGGACACCCCAACCAAAATTTTTTTATGGTAAATCAAATCTCCATTTGATTTTTCACATTGAAAACTTCCTCCTTTTGTTGCATAAAAGAAAGAGAATAAAGGAAGTGGGCGGCAAGGTTTATAGATAAGGTCAAACCTTATCTAATATGGTAACTTATTCAAATCATATTTGAACCTACCATATAAAATCAGATCTTATCCATTTTTGGATGTGAGAAAGGGAGGGTGGAACACTCTTTTGTGTGGAGAAAACATCACACAAAACTCTTTTTTGCATGGAGAAAAGTGGGTGTCAAGAATAGGGTGGTGCTAGAAAGAAGAGTCCAATCTTTTATGGACTCTTGGTTTTCTTATTTAAATCTAAATCAAATCACATCTAGTTAAACCCAAATAAATAGATAAAATCTAATCTAATTAGACTCATAATTTTTTAATCAAATTTTAATCAAATTAAAAATTGATTGAATCAAAGTCCTGATCAAATTAGAGATAATTCTTCCTTAGCGATTAGGTCATTTCATAACCTAATCAGATCAAACCTAATTGAATCTAATTCAATTAGATTTTATCTAATCTTCTTTGCTCAATCAAATTAAAGTAATCAATAAATTAATTACTAATTAATATTTTATTAATTCACTAATATTCAGTGAATAAATTTATTATAACTTTTGCATAAGGTTAACCGTCAATCAAATTAACGATTAAACCCTTGAACGATTCTCAATTATTGATCAGCCACATGATCAGTCAGAAATTTTTTTTGAGTGTGACCCCATAAGTTTGAATCTAAATTGATAGCACTAAAATAAATTTTTGAATCAATCAATGTAACAATCTAGCAATGAGATCCGATGTCCGGATAGATCGAATGATGGCGAAGCAACATTCAAGAACCTACTGATATATGGTTACCATATAATTCATATTTTTAATCCTAATGCTCAAGGATGACCTAGGATTTAACTATCAACCTGAGATAAGTCATCCACATTGTATTTCAATCTTTCAAATTCATCACATGGATTATTCGGGCCTAAATTTTACTAAATTGAAATATGTTGATTCATTAACTCTTACTTATTCGGAGGGGTCAATCCTATCTTGACTCACGTACCGACTTGATAAGTACTTGAATGCATCCAGAAATCTTTCATTACTGAATTAAAAATTTAGATAGTCCAGCACTAAAGTACAGTGAGTTGCTTGCAAGTCACCATGGTGATCTCAGGTTGGAGGGACACTTATATCCATACCCTTTGTGAGCCACTCTTGACAACAGAGTACTCTACAGTTAGTTACATTTAGTGATGATGTACTCCTATATCTCACCTGTATGCCATACTAGTGTATCCATACCATTTAGCTATGAGAACAACTAATGCATATGGCACACAACGACCTATACTTGATATCGCCATCGTCCTAGTAATAGCATATTGTTTGGTCGTGAATAAATTTAAAGACTATACGATAAATCTTCTTTTATCGATCAAAGTAATTCTAAGAACTTCATCATAATATAAAAATTCGTTAGAAGATATAATCTTATGATGAAAAAGGTTAAATAACTTTTACTATTGATCAATTCATATACATTTATAATTAGCACAATCATCAAATGATTGGCTTTAAGACACAATTCCCAATAATTTCTTCTTAATTCCTTTTGATTCTTTACATGTGTAGATCTGAGGAAGCAATTGTCATACCAATTAAAGTGTCCCCATGTCCATGATCAAGCAAAGCAAAGGATAAAAGCCCAGAATGATGTGCCTATCCATAGTAAGCCAATACCATGGTCCCTCTTGCCATATGTGTGGTGACCACTATCTACGAGATTGATTTTGAGTTCTTTGAGAAAGAAAAATTTAAGATTAGGTAGCGGATTAAGGAGCAAGAATGGGAGTTTCCATGCTTGGTTCGAGAGATTTATGGAAGTCTTCAATGAGGATCCAGAGGTATTGAGACTTCGATGAAGGGCACATGCATTATTTGGACCGAGCAATAGTTTAAACAAATTCTCCAATGGTCGTGGTAGCATGTTGTACCAAATCGACCTTTAGATCAAGTAGGGCTCCATGAGTCATCTTGGAGAGGGAGCAAGTTCATGTTCTAGAAGACATCTTGGTGAACCAGCTATTCATCGAGAGGAGGCACCTTCATCATATCATTGGGTGGACCCTCTTTTTGAAAATCGATAGGTTCAATTTTATTTTGAAGAGAGATGTGGTTGTAATGTATCACGTGATTCAGGGAATCCCTCTAAATCTTCTAGCCCACATGTTCTAGCAAATACGGGATGCAACCAGTAGGGTGAAGGTGTATCTTCTGTATGGTATGGCACTTTCTTTGATCTTCAAAAAGTATTATATGGCTCTTGAGAGGGAGATCACCTGAGTTTTGATGCACTCTGACACCTGTATAATGAATATTCCCTTCATCGAATGGGGTACCATAAGTTGGATGGTAGATAAGTTTAGAGGAACCTAAGATAGGAGAAACCGAGGGATAAAGATGAGGATGGGCCTAGTGAAGGATAGTCGATTCAGAGCCCGAGTCTTGACCACCAGCAGCAGAGCCATAGACACCTTCTGTAGTAGTACAACTAGCTTCTACACCCCTATGACATTCGTAGGAGCACCTCAGTCGACTCAACTCTCTATTGTGTGATTGGATGATGATCAAATGAGGAGAATTGCTGAGCTTGTATTAGATGAATTGAGCCAAGATAGAGAGGACCCAGTGGCACCCTTGGTAGACCTGTCATGGATTACCTCCTTAATGTAGATTGAGCTGCAAGAATTGATGATTGAGATGGTAAGTTTGTCTGAGAGGTTTTAGCTTGAGAACAGTGAGCTAGACTAAAGGTTTTGGGGAAAATTCAGTGTAAGGGTAAAATGATAATTTTAAAACTTTTTTAAAATTATGATTTTACAGCAAAAAAATATTAATTAATCTAATTAATTAACATGAATTTATCCTACACTAGGATCTAAATATGATATATAGCATGCATGCATTTAAATTTGAAATTCAAATTCGAACAGTAAACACTTTACTGTAATGTATTCAGAACACAATACCTTTGTGCGGGTAGTAGATCACCACAATCTGATCACTGTCGGAAGAGTCTGATCATCATGATGTAGCCACACAGTGTGTCTGGCCTCTACGGATCGTCCACACGAAGCTCCTGATCTCTCTGAGATTTTGTAGGCTCACGACACTCGTAGCTCACTTTCTCACTTCCCAAACCCCAGGCTAAAACTCTAGGGAACTCACTGAAAACCTTGTACCCACTTTTCTTTCTTTTCTTTCTTTTTCTCTTGGAAGGATATGGACTTTCTTCTCACGCACAAGACTTCTCATGCCCCAAATTTTTTCTCCAAAAAATCTTCTTCTTACACGCCCCACTCTTCTCCTCCTTTTATAACAACATCAAATGTCTTATCCAAAAGAAAAGATAAAGATGAGTAATTGTACATTTGAATTCAAATCAAATTTTGAATTCAAATGGACACCAACTCATCTCTTATCCACTAAAGGTGTGAGGCGTGGCTTAAATTGTTCATGGAGTGATTTCATGAGAAACCTTTTCTCATGTAATAAATAGGGCGTAAAAAAAGAGATAAGGTGCAAAGATTGATTGCCCATTCAAATTCAAACTTTATTTTGAATTTGGATGGTCAACCAATCATCCTTATCCATTCATATGGCACATTAAAGTGGGGCGTGGAGAGGGCTTGGTGTGAGAAAATAATTCATGAGAAGTTTCTTCTCATGAATTCAAATGGGTGCAATGGAAGTGAGGTGGCGCATAAAGATTGGGTCAAGGTGGTTTAATTATTTAAACCAACCTAATTGAACCAAATAATTTAGGTCCAATTAGACTAATTTAAACCCAACTAAATTAGGCTTAATTAGGCTCAATAAAATCCTAATCAAATCAGGAATTGACTAAGCCCAACCCCTGATCAAATTAGGGACCAAACCATCTTGATGATTAGGTTAACTCTTAACCTAATCGGATCAAATCCAACTGAATCCAATTCAATTGGACTTGATCCAAAAATAATTACTCAATCAAATTGAATTAATTAATGATCAAATCACTAATTAAATCTCTCATAAATACTGAGTCCAAATTCGATGGGCAATCGGGCATCAGAATTCATCGATATGTAACCCTGATCGAAAAGTCCCAACCAGTGGGACTCTTGACCCCGGTATCCATAATGTGTGGAACTTATGATCAGAAAATCTTGATTCTCGATCACTGAGTCTCAAACATGTAGGATTCTACATCAGCCATCAGATCAGATAGAAACCTCTAATGTGTGTGACCCCGCAGGTTCGAATCTAAGCTGATAGCACAAGAACCAATTCTTGTACTAATCGAAGTGATCATCTAGCAATGGTACCCGACATTCGGATAGGTCGAAGAGTCGCAATCACAACACTCAGAACCTACATGAATATGGTTACTGTATAATTCATCCTTTTGACCCCTGTGTTT
Organism: Elaeis guineensis; assembly: GCF_000442705.2. Lineage (NCBI taxonomy): Eukaryota > Viridiplantae > Streptophyta > Magnoliopsida > Arecales > Arecaceae > Elaeis > Elaeis guineensis. The sequence continues at coordinate 65,139,147 of NC_025999.2, forward strand.
AGGATGACTCAAGGTTAAACTGTCAACCCTGATCAGATCATCCGAATCGTGCTCAACTCAAACAGTCCTGTGACTCCTCACAAGGACTACCCTGGCCAAGATTTTGCTAAATTGAAACATGACTATACACAGCTCCTAAACTGGAGTGGTCAATCCCATCTTGACACACGCACCGACAAGTCAAGTACTTGACTACACCCAGCAGCCTTCCGTCATTGAATTAAAATTCAGGTAGTCCAGTGCCTAAGTGCAGTGAATTGCTTGCAAGTCACCGTGGTGGTCTCAGATCGGAGGGACATTTATACCCATATTCCATCGGAGCAAATCTTGATAGCAGAAATAGCTCCAGAGTCGGTCACGTTTAGTGCAGATGTACCCTTACATCTCATCTGTATGCCATACCAGTGTCTCCACACTCATTGGTTAAGAGGACAACCAACCTATATGGCACACAACGACCTATGCTTGATAAACGTTATCATCCTTGGCAACAACGTATCATTTGGTCACGAACAGATTTAAGGACTAAACGACAAATCCTCCTTTGTCAAGTCTAAATAGTCCTAAGGACTTCACCACAACATAGGAGTTCATTAGAAAATAAAATATTTTATGATGAAAAATATCAAAATAATTTTTATTAATTCATAATTCATGTACATATACAAAAATGAGTACAACCATCAATAGACTGACGATTGGCTTTGGGACACTATTCCCAACAATCTCCCACTTGGCCTAAAGCCAATCGATGCAGTATCTAATACCCATCTTCGACTTGTAGTCATCGAACTCCTTCACTGCAATGGCTTTAGTGAATGGGTCAGCCAGGTTCTCCTTTCCGTCGATCTTCTGAAGGTCAACGTCACCTCGATCCATAATTTCTCGGATGAGATGGTAGCGACGCAGAATATGCTTCGTCCGCTGGTGTGCCTTGGGTTCCTTCGCCTGAGTAATGGCTCTAGAGCTGTCACAGTAGAGCAGAACTGGACCATTAGCCCACTTATAAATGCAGGACTCTTCTTCATTCTTAACGAAGCCATACGTCTTGATCATCATATCAAAATGTATGTTCCAACTCTGGGATACCTGCTTAAGTCCATAAATGGACCTCTATAGTCTGCACACCTTAGACTCATCTGTGGATGTGAATTCTTCAGGTTGTATCATATACACCTCTTCGTCCAGCTCTCCGTTTAGGAAAGCTATCTTCACATCCATCTACCATATTTTATAGTCCAGATGGGCAGCTATCGCAAGCATAATCCTAATGGATTTGAGCATTGCCACAGGGGAAAATGTCTTATCATAGTCTATACCATAACGTTGACGATATCTCTTGGCAACCAGATGGGCTTTATAGGTTTCCATCTTTCCGTCTGCACCCCTCTTCCTCTTGAAGACCCACTTACACCCTATGGGTTTTACTCCTTCGGGTGGGTCAACCAATATCCACACGTCATTGACCTTCATGGACTCCATTTCGGATTTCATGGCCTCTAGCCATTTCTCAGAGTCGGATCTCTGCATTGCATCCATGTAGGTGATCGGATCCTCATCGTTTTCATCAAGTTCGATAAGATCATCGTCTCAGACCAAGAAACCATAGTATCTGTCTGATTGACGTGGTACTCTACCAGATCGCCTTAAGGGTGCTTGAACAATGGGCTTCGAATCTGATCTAATCAAATCCGGTTCAGGTTCAGCAACTTGCATCGAATTTTTCACCTATCGAATTTCGTCAAGTTCGACCTTAGAGGCAACAGTCCCTTCACCAAGGAACTCCCTTTCCAAAAAGATTATCTTAAGGCTGACAAACACTTTTTGCTCATCAGCTAGGTAGAAGTAATACCCTTTGGTCTCTTTTGGGTACCCTATAAAATTATACTTGTTAGACCTAGGTCCAAGCTTGTCCATAATTAAATGTTTAACATAAGCCGGACACCCCTAAATCCTAAGGTGCAAGAGTACTAGCTTACGTCCTATCCATATTTCATATGACGTTTTGGTTACAGACTTACTCGAAACCGTATTTAAAAGGTAACAAGCTGATTCGAGCGCATATCCCCAAAGGGAGATCGATAGACCAACAAACCCCATCATGGATCGAACCATGTCCAACAAGGTCCGATTCCTCCTTTCAGACACACCATTATGCTGTGGTGTTCCAGGAGGTGTCCACTGAGAGAGAATCCCATTCTCCCCAAGATATGTCAGAAAATTATTGGAAAGGTATTCACCTCCTCGATCAGATCGAAGAGTTTTAATACACTTTCCAGTATATTTTTCTACCTCATTTCGAAATAGTTTGAACATTTCAAACGACTCTGACTTATGCTTCATTAATTAGACATACCCATACCTCGATAGATCATCTGTGAAGGTTATGAAGTAGAAATATCCACCTCTTGCACTTGAGCTCATGGGTCCACATACATCAAAATGTACCAGAGCCAAGAGTTCACTGGCTCGCTCACCTTTTTCAGTAAAAGGTGACTTGGTTATTTTACCAAGAAGACAGGACTCACAGGTTGGAAGTGATTCATAATCACCTACTTCAAGAATTCCTTCTTGAGCCAACCTGTTTATCCTATTCTTATTGATATGACCTAGCCTACAGTGCCAAAGGTAGACTTCTGACACATTATCTATTCTAGGCATTTATTGGAGGTTTGAACCACATTAACAGGTTGTGATAGAAAGTAAATTCTATTTTTAAGTTGTCCAACAAATATTGTAACACCATTCAAAATGATATTGCAAATATTTCTTTTATTAAAAATTGATAACCGTTCATGGCCAAAAGGCCTACAGAAATAATATTTAATAAAAAACTTGGACAATAGTGACATTCACTCAGAATTATATTTCGAGAATTGATTACAAGGTTCATGATTCCTAATGCTAGAACTGGAACTTTGCTTCTATCTCCAATGTTTAGGAATCTCTCGCCTTCATCAAATCTCCTACTGACCTGCAGACCCTGCATCGAATTATAAATATGATAAGAGATTCCGGTATCCAATACCCAGACAGTAGTATCACAAATAAAAAAGTTGCAAGGTGTTATCATATAAGTACCTTGCTTCTTCTTCAGCCTGTTCGGATCCAGTGAGGCAATGTATAGAGGACAGTTCCTCTTCCAGTGCCCCTGCTTCTTGCAAAAGAAGTACTCCGTCTGGCTCTGGTCGGGCTTGCGCTTCTTGGTCTGACCCTGTGCAGACATCCCAGCATGCGGCTGCACCTTCTTATTCTTCTTCTTCTTGTTCTTCTTCCCTTTCTTAAAGGGTCGACGACCAGAAGAAGACCCTCCCACTACATTCATCGACTCCTTATGGAGCTGGTGATCCTTCTCAAAGTTCTGCAGCAACCCCAACAAGCCGTGGTAGTTCACTGCAGGCTTTGTCATCCAAAAATGAGTAAGGAAGGGGAGGAAGGACTTAGGCAATGAATTAAGGATCGCATCCTTACCGAGCTGCTCGTGCAGGGGAAAGCCCAGTTTAGTTAGGCGCTCAATCATTTCGATCATGTACAGTACATGATCAGTGACTGAGGCTCCATCCCTCATCCGAGCATTGAAAATGGCACACCTAGTTTTGTGCCTTTCAACGTCGTCAGGCATGCCAAAGGAGTCGTTCAACATTTGAAGCATCTCCTGTGGTTGGGCATTCTCGAACCTGTGGCTGAACTCATCATTCACTACCGCCAGCATAATGCACCGAACGGTGGTGCGGTCGTTGAGCCACTTCTGGTAAGTATCTCGGACTGTTCCTCGAGCGTTCGGGGATGGCTCCTCAGGTGTAGGATCTGTTACTACATATAGGATCCGCTCATGCTCAAGGATGTTTTTTAATTTTTGATACCAGCTATCGAAATTAGATCCCATGAGCTTGTCATTATCTAATAATGATCGGAGTGAAAGGGTAGTGGCTATAGCTGCATAAAGGAAAATCAGACCTATATTAGTACATAAATTATTAATACTAAAGACTTGGACTTTAGTCTAAAATTTCTCCCAATATTTTTACGAATTGGTAGCCTCAACCTTCAATTCGAGGAATTACTTTAATTCCTTAGTGGGTACTAGAATCCACACAGACTACACACGAGCCCAACTTTGGTTGGTCAACCCATGTGCATCTATGGGTAGCTTCATAACCAGTTGTTTCTCTAAACAACTTCTAATAATTGATTTTGCCCTTGAACCTAATCAGTAGGCTTTGGCCTCCACTGAAAAGATCTGGTTAGGTCCAACAATTAACATGACTTGATTTGGTGAATCAGACCAATAAATGATCAGGCCTGACTTTGGCCAGCCAACCTGACCACCATCAGAAAGACTCAAACCAAATTATCATATTATGAATGATAATTCCATTAGTCAATAAGCACCAGGCCTTTGGGCCTCCAATGATTATTAAACTAATGGACTCATTATCGCTTACTTAATGGGAGGCTATGATTTAGTTATCAATATAACTTAATCATTTTTAAGATTTAATAATTTTTGAGGATTTTATTAAAGAATTGAAGAGAAGAAAATATCCAGCAAATTTCAATCCTCCCACTGACTTCACTAAGTAAGATTAAAAAGGATTTACTTAAAGCTGGCATTAGGAGCACCAAAATCAGTCAAACTGATTTACCTAATGACATGGGTGAGCCCTAATCACTAAGTGATCTAATCAAAACCTAATTCACCAGGTTGGCCAGGTAACTGAGATCAGTGGTGGGGATAAGCCATTAACTCATCAGAGATCGAATCACTACGAGTAGCTCTCGCTTAAAAACCACTGGTCAAATTGCCAAACTTACCTTAGACACCAACCGGTTCATTAGTTTTAATTTGATCAACTTAGTAAATAGGGTTCTACCGCATAGCCATGAATTAAGTCCATCTTGGTCTAGTTAAAGACATGGACCCATTCAACTACAACTATTGGAGTTGAGTCTAGAGTATCCTTGACCTAATCTAATTCAACTTTTGATTAGATTTGACCAATTACTCTAATTTACTCAATTTCTTTAAGCTAACCTTAGGTCTAACCCAATTATGGACCTAATCCATCTAACCCATTGACCCACAAGTTTATGCAATTGTCTTAGGTCTTAATTCACAATTCTAGACCTACTAGACAACACTTAATTCTTTTAATTAAGTATTTAGACTAATGGGTCAGGGTTTGACATTTTGAAAATAATTTTTAAATTTGAAAAGTTTTATTTTCTATTCACCAAATATGTTGACTCATTTCACAAATAGATCAGCATATTTCATAAATAACAATCCTATTGCTAATTACATAATAGAAAATAACTCAATCAAAATATATCATGAATATTCCTTTAGATCTAATCTAACACATTCATGATAAATTTCATAATTGAATCTTTACAATTAATTTCTTTCGCTGCTTCTTCTACATGGGATATAATTACAGTGGCACCCCTACCGCCGTAGGAGACCCCATCGAATGGGAGGAGAGGGCCTTTAAACCCTACATTTCTCCTATGACCGGACAGCCATAGCAACCAACCCAATTCGATTACTTGCTACTTGGATCAAGTATATCTAAATATATCAATTTCAAAATTTAAATTTTAAATTTCAAATTTTAAATTTTGAATTTAAATTTCAAACAAATTTTAAATTTCAAATTTTTAAATTTTGAATTTCAAATTTTGAATTTCAAATTTCAAATTTTAAATTTTGAATTTTAAATTTGAAATTTCAATCAAATTTCAAATTTTGAATTTTAAATTTTTGAATTTTGAATTTCAAATTTTAAATTTCAAATTTTTTGAATTTCAAAATTTTGATTTTTGAATTTCGAACAACTTTCAAAATTCAAATTTTAAATTTTAAATTTTAAATTTTAAATTTTAAATTTTAAATTTAAACTTTTAGATTACAACTTAATCTACACATGCAAATATATATATCATATCTAAGAACCCATTCTGATATCATTTTTGGGGAAAATTCAATGCAGGGGTAAAATAGTAATTTTAAAACTTTTTTAAAATTATAATTTTATAGTGAAAAAATATTAATTAATCTAATTAATTAACATAAATTTATCCAACACTAGGATCTAAATATGATATATAGCATGCATATATTTAAATTTAAAATTCAAATTCGAACAGCAAACACTTTATTGTAATGTATTCAGAACACAATACCTTTGTGCGGGTAGTAGATCGCCGCAATCTGATCACCGTCGGGAGAGTCTGATCATTGCGACGTAGCCATACAGTGTGTCTGGCTTCTGTGGATCATCCACATGAAGCTTCCGATCTGATCGACTCCTCACGAGTGCTAGCTCGTTGTAGGGCCCTTTTGACGGTCGATGCTGATCGAACTCCTTCGATCGATGTCTGTCGATTCTTTGGATGCTCCAGATTGTCAACAAACATGCTTGAGAGGATGTTGAAGATCACCCTAAGATTTTGTGGGCTCACGACACTCGTAGCTCACTTTCTCACTTCCCGAACCCCAGGCTAAAACTCTAGGGAACTTACTGAAAACCTTGCACCCACTTTTCTTTCTTTTCTTTCTTTTTCTCTTGGAAGGATATGGACTTCCTTCTCATGCACAAGACTTCTCACGTCGCAAAATTTTTCTCCAAAAAATCTTCTTCTTACACGCCCCACTCTTCTCCTCCTTTTATAACAACATCAAATGTCTTATCCAAAAGAAAGGATAAAGATGAGTTATTGTACATTTGAATTCAAATCAAATTTTGAATTCAAATGGGCACCAACTCATCCTTATCCACTAAAGGCATGAGGCATAGCTTAAATTATGCATGGAGTAATTTTGTGAGAAACTTTTTCTCATGTAATAAATAGGACGTAAGAAAAGGGATAAGGTGCAAAGATTGATTGCCCATTCAAATTCAAACTTTATTTTGAATTTGAATGGCCAACCAATCATCCTTATCCATTCATATGGCACATTAAAGTGGGGCATGGAGAGGGCTTGGCGTGAGGAAATAATTCATGAGAAGTTCCTTCTCATGAATTCAAATGGGTGCAATGGAAGTGAGGTGGCGCATGGAGATTGGGTCAAGGTGGTTTAATTATTTAAACCAACCTAATTGAACCAAATAATTTAGGTCCAATTAGACTAATTTAAATCTAACTAAATTAGGCTTAATTAGGCTCAATAAAATCCTAATCAAATCAGAAATTGACTAAGCCCAATCCCTGATCAAATCAGAGACCAAACCATCTTGACGATTAGGTCAACTCTTAACCTAATCGGGTCAAACCCAACTGAATCCAATTCAATTGGACTTGATCCAAAAATAATTATTCAATCAAATTGAGTTAATTAGTGATCAAATCACTAATTAAATCTCTCATAAATACTGAGTCTAAATCCGATGGGCAATCGAACATCAGAATTCATCGATATGTAATCTGATCGAAAAGTCCCAACCAATGGGACTCTTGACCCCGGTACCCATAATGTGTGAAACTCATGATCAGAGAATCCTGATTCTCGATCATTGAGTCTCAAACATGTAGGATTCTACATCAGCCATTAGATCAGATAGGAATCTCTAATGTGTGTGACCCTGCAGGTTCGAACCCAAGCTGGTAGCACAGGAACCAATTCCTGTACTAATCAAAGTGACCATCTAGCAATGGTACCCGACATCTGGATAGGTCGAAGAGTCGCAATCGTAATACTCAAAACCTACATGAATATGGTTACTATATAATTCATCCTTTTGACCCCTGTGTTTAGGATGACTCAGGGTTAAACTGTCAACCCTGATCAGATCATCCGAATCGTGCTCAACTCAAACAGTCCTGTGACTCCTCACAAGGACTACCCTGGCCAAGATTTTGCTAAATTAAAATACGATTATACATAGCTCCTAAACTGGAGTGGTCAATCTCATCTTGACATACGCACCGACAAGTCAAGTACTTGACTACACCCAGCAGCCTTCCGTCACTGAATTAGAAATTCAGGTAGTCCAGTGCCTAAGTGCAATGAGTTGCTTGCAAGTCACCATGGTGGTCTCAGGTCGGAGGGACATTTATATCCATATTCCATCGAAGTAAATCTTGACAGCAAAAATAGCTCCGGAGTCGGTCACGTTCAGTACAGATGTACCCTTACATCTCACCTGTATGCCATACCAGTATCTCCACACTCATTGGTTAAGAGGACAACCAACCTATATGACACACAACGACCTATGCTTGATAAACGTTGTCATCCTTGGTAACAACGTATCATTTGGTCGCGAACAGATTTAAGGACTAAATGACAAATCCTCCTTTGTCGAGTCTAAATAGTCCTAAGAACTTCACCACAACATAGGAGTTCATTAGAAGATGAAATATTTTGTGATGAAAAATATCAAAATAATTTTTATTAATTCATAATTCATGTACATATACAAAAATGAGCACAACCGTCAACAGGCTGACGATTGGCTTTGGGATACTATTCCCAACAAAAGGATAATAGAGACATATTAGGATTGGCTCAGGAGGCTACTCATCTTAGGGAGAGCATTGAGACTAGAGTAGCTCAGATCCAATCTGAGGTCAGGGAGCTTGGAGCTTTATAGAGATCAGAGATTTTCTTTCTTTTAACCTCAATGGGTCGTTTAATAGCACAACTAGAGAGTATCGCATTTCAAGCTGCCATAGTAGCTACCACCAGAGGTTATGATCGATAGAGTTCACTAGCTAGATCTACCTCACAGCAAAGCCAGTCGACCTACTATGTTCAACCTTCCCAGGCCTCTCAACCACCTCAACCCACTCCCATACCACCATGTAGGACAAACCACTAGGTTCGATGTTGGTTTTGCTATTTGTGCACTTGAGCCCTCCAATAGGATCTAGAGTAGGAGAGGTGAAGCCTCATCATCTAGGGCTAGCTCTCCTTCGACTAGTAATCTTTCGTCTGATGAAGATTAGGTTTGGGGTTTTCCATTATCCCTAGGATGCTCACTATCTTACCTTGCTTTAGTATATCTTTGCATTTCTATTGATGTCTTTATATGGTATACAGTGTACTATAGTAAATCTTGTTTTATAAACAGTACATTCATTTTGTTTGATACTCCTATAAAGACACTTGTTATGAAATGAAACAATAGTTTTCTGTTTTCTTGACTATATGTGTTGTAGATTTTTGATGATGATAAAAAAGGAGAGAGTTGGTCAAATGAGAGGCAAATAATTCATAACTAAGAAAAAATAATAACTAAGTAAAATGAGAAGCAAATAGTTGATAAGTAAAAATAATTAAAAATTAAAGAAATCAATTAAATGAAGACTATTTGTTCTGATTTTGAATTCACACTTCAATTGCTTTGATGACTTAATATACATATATTATAATTGCTCTGATGCTTTAAATAGATATAATAATGGTTCTAATATCTTGAATGCACTATTAGGCATTAATTTTTCAGCTTTGATATGATACATTTTCTTCTTTTCTAGCTCTGATACATTTCGCTTTGATTTGCTCAGATACATTTATTTTTTTAGCTTTGATACACATCATTATTTAGCTCCATTTCTACTTGGATACATAACACTTCAATTTCTTTTTGCTCTAATAGTTATCTAGTTTAGCTCATTATACTCTGATATACACTCAAGGTATCTTGAAATTTATGTTTTTCACTTTGATACTTAATTCTCTTACATGTTTGAATTTTAAAATCATTTGCTGGAATTTTGTAAGGTGCGTATGCATGTGGATTTCAAAAACTTCTTTTTCAAATAACGTAGTAGAATAGAAGATTAAAACTTCTTTTAATCTAGAACATGCATGTATAAGAACAAAGCACATAGGATCTAGTTTATATGTAAAAATTAACACATACTGATTTTATACTGAAATTAAATATGTGATCAGATCACATACCTATTTTGCTAATTCTTTCTTTGCATCTGAATTTGAAAGAAGATGTGTTCTCCCTTAGCCATACAAACATCTGACCTCTATGGGTATCCACTTAGGATTAGCCTGAATTGGTCCTCTTTGGTGTAGATCTTTCTTCTCCAAAAATAATCTCCCTGTGAATCTGAACCAAGTCTGAATCTTGATCAACTCTTTGATCCTTACCTTGATTTTTTTCTTCTCTTCTTTTACTTGATCTTCTTTCCTTAGATCTAAAAGCAATCAAGATCTTGAAACCAGCAAGGAAGAGGGATGCCCAAACCACTTTTGGGCATGGAAGATAGTGGATGTCCAAGGGCTTGGACGTGTGAACCAATAGGGGTGAAGAGAGATGGCATGGAGGGGCTGTTTGGAGGCTTAGAGCAATATAAAATTCTAATGTAAAACACTTAGGAGAGGGCCTCTTAAATAGAGGAGAAATTGGAGTCCTAACCAAAACTAAATCAGCCATATAATATGAGTCCTAATCACATTAGGACTCCTTGTTTCCCTCATCTTTGACCACACCCAATGTGAACCAAGGGCCACCCTCGGTGCCCTTTAGGGCTCTCTCTCACATGCCAACCAAAGGAGGAGGTGTGCCCCTCCCATGTCTTTCATGCCATCTTTCAAGTGGGCACACCCACACTTGATCAAATCAAGTGGCGCCCCATCCAATTAAATCAAGGAATCGACTAGGGGATTGGATCCCTAATTTATATGATCCAAAACTCTAGGTACCAAGCATTTGGAGCCCAATAAATCTAATTCATTGAGATTCTTAATAGGTAATTAACTCAAATTAATTTTTATCAAATAAGTAATTCAAGTCTAAAGAAAAATTAGGTTTAACCTTGTACTAGCAAGATCATCTTGAACCCAATCAGATTTCTTCTCATCCAATTGAAACTTCATAAGTCCAATTGATTAATCCATATCAAATTTTTTTATTGTATGATCCTATAGGTTCAACTTTGTCTAGTAGTGAGATATACCATGATCTCTATCATAGTATCATTGAAACTCTTTTCAATAGATTAGAACAATTCCACTCTAACTCAACAAGGATCGTCAATCTGGAACAATCTTAATGAGTTCTCACAATCTACCAGTGATGGCAATATGTAATGGCATCCTAGCATAACCAAAGGAACCTCAAGGTGTAGTTTTCATGTGATTTAGTCCTTCTACTATAAGTCCCGACTAGATTGCAGGTTATGGATAAATTATCAAATCTTAATATTAGTCATATGGTAGATTTGATTAACTCAAGTCTAATTATGATTCTCATAAAAAAAAATTTTCATCAATCATACTGCTGTGGCCACAGACTTATTGACTTAGCTTCTCAAATCTTATAGGACAACTTCTTTCTATCAAGATCAATAGATTTCTTCTAGATGCACATCCTGCTCCTACAGTGGACTAACTGTCACCAATATGTACTACAAAGACTAAAAGAGGTCATATTTTAGTGCAATCAAACTTCAATAGCCTCACTGTGAGCAATCGTGCTATCACATATCAAAGGATCATTTACATAACTACAGCATCAAGATGATCACTGACGATTGAATAAAAATTCACGTGATCTCTCGTATGGTCACACTCAGTACTAGTTATTTTCTAACAACTATTCGTACTTATCGCTCAGTGTCTCTACACTATAGACTGAAGACTCGTCTATCATGAAGAAAGTGATCTTACGTCGGTCTATCTGGATCGATCATCATCCTCATAATCATACTATGATCGAGAATAATTTAGGAATTACTTATATATGCCTCTAATTCTCAATACCATGAGAATATGTATCATAAGCATTTATTCTATGGATGATTCAAGAACACATCACCTTTGAATGAAAATAAAATTTATCTTTTTATTGATCAAATTAATATTTTAAGTATAAATTTATGTCCTAGAGAAATATAATGTGTCAGCCATATTGGCTTTTAAGACATACATCCAATAATCTTCCACTTAAACTAAAGCCGATTGGCTACTATTCTAAGTCTCATCTTTTCAAGGTGGACTTCCATCTTTGACTGACTCAGTTGCTTTGTCAGTTGGTCTGTCACGTTGTCTATAGAGTCTACTATTTGCATGTTGACATATTTCTTTTCAAGATAGTCGTATATGATATGGAACCGCCGCTTAATATGCTTTGATTTTTTATGAGACTTGAGCTCCTTTGCAAGTACTATGGCTTTATTGTTGTCGCAATACAGTGGTATGGTATCTGATGTCATTACACCAAACTCTACGATAAACTTTTTGAACTAGAAGCCCTCCTTTATAGCATCCGAAGTAGCAACATATTCAGCTTCAGTGGTCAAATCTGCTATGATGGATTACTTGAAACTCTTCTAGCTAACTGCACCACTATTGCATATGAACACATATCCTGATGTAGACTTTCTTTTATTAGGATCAGCCATAAAGTTTGAATCAGTATAACCCTTAACTCGCAATTCAGACCCTCCTCCAATAATCAAGAATAAATTCTTAGTTCTTTTCAAGTACTTAAGGATATTCTTCATAGCTATCTAGTATTTCTTGTTCGAATTCGACTGATACCTGTTTGTGACACTCACAGCAAGGATAATATCAAGTCGAGTACATAGCATGGTATACATGAGGCTCCATATGGTTGAGGTATAAAGAATCCTACTCATACGTTGAACTTTCTCAGATGTAGTTGGACACATCATCTTGAAAAGATGAATATCATGCCTTAAAGGTAGAAGTCTTCTTTTAGAATTTTTCATACTGAACCTCTTCAACACTTTCTCTATGTATAGTTTTTGTGATAAGCCTAGCATCCTTTTAGATCTATCCTTATAGACCTTTATTTCAAGAATATAGGATGCTTTTCCTAGATCTTTCATGGAGAATTCTTTGGACAACCATCTTTTGATTGAGGTCAGTATGAGAATATCATTCTCAATAAGAAGGATATCATCTACGTACAATATGAGGACTATTATTGCGCTCCCACTGACCCTTTGTATACATAGGGTTCCTTCTTATTTTTGATGAAACCAAATGATTTGATTACATGATCAAAATAAAGATTCCAACTCTAAGAAGCTTGTTTTAATCTATGGACTTTTACAGCTTGCAGACTTAGTGATCTCATCATCAAATGTAAAACCTAAAGGCTGCTCCATATAAATATTTTTCTCAAAATATCCATTAAGAAAAGTAATTATCACATCCATCTATCAGATTTCATAATCATAATAAGCTGCAGCAGCAAGTAGAGTATGGATGGATTTCAGCATGACTATAGGTGAGAAGATTTTCTGATAGTCAATGCTTTCGCACTGACTATAACCTTTTTCCATGAGCCTAGTTTTATAGGTCTCTACCTTACCATCTGTACCTATTTTTTTTATAGATTCATTTACACCCAATGGGCACTATACCCTCAGGTGGATCTACTAAGATCCATATTTGATTAGAATGCATCGAGTCAATCTCTGACTTTATTGTAATCTAACCATTCTCAAAATCGATGTCGGATATTACCTCGTGATAGGTATTTGGATCATCTTTATAACTCTTATCTCTCATAAGGAATATTTTCTCTATATCCTTTGTAAGTATACCATTTACCTTTCATGAGGATGGAAGATCCTACTAGATCTATGAGGTGGTGGAAGAACATCAACTATTGGCTCATGAATAATGGGTTCTTGAGGATCTACAGCTCGTTGCTCTTCAAAATTTTTTTCTTGGAGCTCAATTAACCTCCCATTATCTCCATCTTAGATAAACTATTTTTTTAAAAATATGACATGATGACTCACAATCATATTATGATCATGTAGAAAGTAAAACTAATATCCTATAGATTCTTTCAGATACCTTATAAAATGAGCTATAATAGATCTATCCTCTAATTTGTCAACCATCTATCTTTTCACATAGATTGGACATCTCTAAGTCTTTAGATAACCTAGACTCGACTTCTTACCATGCCATATCTCATATGGGGTGGTAGGAATAGATTTAGAAGGAATTCTATTTAACAAATATATTATAGTTAATAAAGCATGTCTCCAAAGATATAAGAGTAAATTAGTGAAGCTCATCATGGATTTGACCATATCTAGTAAGATTTTATTCCTCCTTTCAGATACCCCATTGAGTTGAGGTATTCTAGAAGGAGTCCATTGAGAGACTATGCCATTATCCTTAAGACATCCTAAAAATTTTTGACTAAGATATTCACCTCCTTAATTAGATCGAAGAACCTTAATTGGTTTGCTTGTTTGTTTCTCTACTTCATTTCTGAATTTCTTAAACTTTTCAAAAGCTTCAGACTTATGTCTCATCAGAAATACACATCCATACCATGATAAATCATCAGTAAAGATAATGAAGTAGTTATAACCATCTCTAACTTGAACATCAAATGGCCCACACACATCGGTGTGTACCAGAGCAAGTATCTCAATGGCCCTTTCTCCATTTCTTACAAAGGATAACTTGACCATTTTTTCTTGAAGACAAGATTCACAAGCTGAGTATGACTCAGAATCAAAAGAGTTAAGGATCCCATCCTTTTTCAGTTTATCTATACTGTCTCCTCCAATATGTCCAAGCCTAAGGTGCCATAAATACTTCTAGTTGATTTTATCTCTGTGTCACTTTTGACCTACGATACTCACTACTTGCTCATTTATATTTATATTCGCATCAATATTAATAAAGACTATCAATTAAAAGATCATGTGCAACCAATTTATTTCATAAATAAATAGAATAAAAATTTTTATTAAAATTATAATCAAATCCCTCCTGTGCTAGCACAGATACGAAAATTAAATTTTGATTAGCTATAGGTACAAAATAACAATCTTTTAAATCTAATCTAAATTCTAATGATAATTGAAGAGGATAAGTGCCAATGGCTTCTACAGTAAATTTTGCTCTATTGTCGATCCAAAAGATCATGTCACCTTCCCTTAATCTCTTACTTTCTATTAGATCTTGTATTGAAGTACATATATGAGCACTAGAATCAAAGTCCAATACCCAACTACAAGTAGAAGAAATCATTAGGTTAGATTCAATTACGAGCATACTTGACATACCTTCCAAAGGTGTGTCTCCCTTCTTAGTCTTCAGATTTTTTAGATAGAGTGGATAGTTTCTCCTCCAATGGCTTTCAATGTCATAGTGGAAACACTTTTCTTTTATTACAGCCTTCTTGGGAGCATCCTTCTTTGGCCTGCTCTCCTTTTTCTACTTCTTCGTGGGTTTATTCTTCGTCTTCCAATCAGACTTTCTCTTGGATGAAGAAGTCCGCTCCATAGCGAGAACAGTACCCCTTGAATTCTTTAAAATTTTCTCAGTAGTGACTAACATGTTGACCAGTTCGGGTATAGTGTAGTCCAATTTATTTATATAAAAATTTATAATAAATTAATTATATGAACTTATAAGAAATTGGAGGATCAAATCCACTAACAATTCTCTTTGCATATTCAACCCGAGCTTCTCAAGCTCCTCAAGGTCCTTGATCACTGTCATGCAATGTTCATGGATTGACTGCCTTCGCACATCTTCATGTTAAAGAGTCTCTTGAAGACCTCAAAATATATAGTGCAGCTCTGCTCACCATACAACTCTCATAGGTGAGTAATCGTAAATCTGACAGTAGGCATATGCTCATGCTGGCTTTGCAACTCATTTGACATGGAAGCCAGCATATAGCACTTAACCCAACTATCTTCATCCATCCATTTATCAAATGCTATTCTTTGCTTAGCACTAGGATGATTTGGTAAAAGCAGAGGGTCCTGATCAAGTATATGTCTTAATTTTTTGGATATCAAGACAATCTTAAGATTTTTGAGCTAGTCTTTAAAATTGATTCCGATCAAATGATTGGATTCAAAGATGCGGACTAAAGAATTTGAAGCTGACATGGTTTAATTATGAGAGTAGAGATTTAAGTTAGATTTTTGTACTTAAATTTTATATTTGTTCTAGGGACTTTAAGAAATAAATAAACTTTCACTATTTTTTTTTGGATCCCTACACTCCTCGGGTGGAGAAGCAAAAATTCTAATGCGACAATTGAATTTCTAATAGGTGCTATGATCTCACCGATACTGTGTACCTCACCTAACAGTTATTGATAACATGCACACCGATGCGTAGACAACTCCTTGCCCAAATACTTCTTTAAGCATGTCGCAATGATTTGATCTCTTAGTTATATGGACTCACCTAACAGTTATTATCCACACACCTTAGTTAAGTCTGACCCACCATTCACAAACAGGTACAAAGTCGTCATTAGGTCCCTCACCTAACAGTTATTGGGCTCAAACTCATCTTTGTCCTGGAGTAATTCTTTGCTAATAAAGTGGTTGCATATTTTCGGTATAACTGAACCACTATAACCAATCGAGAACAATCAATACTATTAGCATGCTCGCACATCTACAATGGTGGAAGACCTCTAGACTTAATATTTTTGAAGAGATTAGATTTAGATCTTATCTAATCAGTCATCAAATGATTGATCTAATTAGTATGGACTAAATCAAACCACTAAGTAATCATATTGAAGCATACTCAATCTTCCAAATGGGCCAGATAAGTGGAGATCGATGGGAGGCTCTTCCTTGATGGATCAAAAATCCTAATTAAATAACTACCTCTCAATTACTTACCTGAGACATTAATTGGTCAATTGATCCAAATAGGTTAGCTTAAGCGAATAAGGCTCAAGCCATCGAGTCAAATTAGGTCCTTAAGTTAATCAATTATATATATCAAATTTAATTGATTCAGTCAACAATAATTATATGATCTAAAGTTTAATTGATCTAATCTTAATCAATACATGACTCAATTTGATCAGTCGCTAAATCGATTTAGATCTATTATTTTTAAATCAAAATCTTAGGTGTAATCTAATTACATGACCTAATTTGATCTATCTATGACCAAACTCTCATGCAAAAACATAAATTTTAAATCTTAAAACTAAATTTCATATCAAAATTTTTTACATGAAAGATAAGTTTTCAATCTCAAAACTAATTTTTAGATTCAATATGTAAACATATATCTCATATATACATTCAAAATTCGGATCTAAACTAAAATTCAGATTTTGATATGATATCATATATCTCATATATAATTCATAAATCAAAATTTAAATTAATTTTAAAATTTTAATATGTAATCATACATCTCATATATAAATTATAAATCAGGTCTAAATTAATTTTTAGATTTATACATACATCCATATATCAAATATATGAATTGAAAAATGATTTAGAATAATTTTTAAATCTATGCATACCTTCATGTATCACATATATGAATAAGAAATCAGAACTAAAATAATTTTTAGATCTCAATCAAACATCCATACATCTCATGTATTAGGAAAAATCAGATTTTGGAATCCTTTTCAAAATATATATGTCAATCTCATACATATGAAACCCATAGCTCTAACACCACTGTTGAAATTTCATAAAATATGTATATATGTGGATTTTTCATAATTTTTTTTTCAAATTATTTAGTGGAATAGAAGTTTAAATTTTTTTTTAATCTAGAACATGCATGTATAAGATCAAAGCACATAGAATCTAGTTTATATACAGAAATTAACACATACTGATTTTATGCTGAAATTAAATATGTGATCGGATCACATATCTGTTTCGCTAATCCTTTCTTCGAATCTAGATCTAGAAGAAGATGGGTTCTCTTTTAGCCATATAAATATCTGGCCTCTATGGGTATCTACTTAGGATCAATCTGGATTGGTCTTCTTTGGTGTAGATATTTCTTCTCCAAGAACGATCTCCCTATGAATCTGAACCAAGTCTGGATCTCGATCAACTCTTTAATCTTTTTCTTGATCTTCTTCTTCTCTTCTCTTACTTGATCTCTTTTTCTTAGATTTGAAAGCAATCAAGACCTCGAAACCAGCAAGAAAGAGGGATGCCTAAACAACTTTTGGGCGTGGAAGATGGTGGATGTCCAAAGGGCTTGGATGTGTGAACCAATAAGGAGAAAGAGAGAAGGTGTGGGGGGGCTGTTTAGAGGCTTAGAGCAATCTAAAATTCTAATGTAAAATACTTAGGAGAGGACCTCTTAAATAGAGGAGTAATTGGAGTCCTAACCGAAACCAAATCAGCTATATAATATGGGTCCTAATCGCAATAGAACAACTTGTTTCCCTCATCTTTGACCATGCCCAATGTGAACCAAGGGTTGCACCCTCTAGGAATCTCTCTCACATACCAACCAAAGGAGGAGGTGCACCCCTCCCATGTCTTTCACACCATCTTTCAAATGGGCATGCCCACACTTGATCAAATCAAGTGGCGCCCCATCCAATTAAATAAGAAATCAACTATGGGATTGGACCTCTAATTTACATGATCCAAAAATCTAGGCACCCAACATTTAGAGTTCAATGAATCTAATTCATTTAGGTTCTTAATAGATAATTAATTTAAATTAATTCTTATTAAATAAGTAATTCAAGTCTAAAAAAAAATTGGATTCAATCTTGTGCTAGCAAGGTCATCTTGAATCTAATAGGATTTCTCTTAATCCAATTGAAACTTCATAAGCCCAATTGATTAATCCAGATCAAATCTTTTTATTGTGTGACCTCATAGATTCAATTATATCTGGTAGTGAGATATACCATGATCTCTATCATAGTATCATTGAATTTTTTTTCAATGGGTTGTCACGATTTCACTCTAACTCAACAAGAATCGTCGATCCTAAATAATTTTAGTGAGCTCTCATAATCTATCAGTGACACCTAGCAGTATGTAATGGCATCCTAACAGAATCAAAAAAGAACCACAAGATGTAGTTTCCATATGATTCAGTTCCTCTACCATTAGTCCTAACTATATGATAGATTATGGATAAATTGTTAAATCTCAACATCAATCATATGATAGATTCGATTAGCTCAAGTTCAATTATGATTTTCATGAAAACTCTTTTTCATCAATCACAATGTTGTGGCCACAGACTTATAGACTTAGCCTCTCAAATCTCATAGGATCACTCTTTTGTATGAAAGTCGATAGATTCCTTCTAGATGCACACTCTACTCCTATAGTGGATCAACTGTCGTCAACATGTACTACAAAGACTCAAAGAGGCCATATTTCTGTGCAGTCAAACTTCAACAACCTCACTATGAGAAATCATGCTATCATAGGTTAAAGGATAATTCACATAACTACAACATCGAGATGATCACTGATGATTGAATAAAAATCTATGTGATCTCTCGTATGATCATGCTCAGTACTTGTGATGGCCTGGTCCGAACAAGAATTCCAGCCCACCAAAGCCCAAAAAAAAAAAAGGAAAAAAAAAATAGGGGAGAAGACTCCCGAAGGGAGTCTTCTTCCTCCTCTCGTCGGCTCCCAATCGGAGTCAGAAATGAGCTCCCTCTGGCTCTATTTAAGGAGGAGATTCCTCCTCTCTCCCTTCCACCAAAGACCTGGGATCCAGTCGATGGCAATCATTGGAAAATCCTCATGGTGACTCATACCTGTGCCGTCCAATTGCTCGTCGGAAAAGCCTCACCGACGGTCGAGGTAAGCTTTCCTCCCCTTCCTCTCTTCTCCCCTTTCCTTCCCATGCTTGTGTGCATGCTCGCCGGCGACCGGAGTCACCAAATTTTGTTGTGGAAGAACCTCTATTTTTGCCCATTTTTCTTTGATTTCCGACGTCGGTGGTCACCGCCGACCATCGGTTTGGCCCTCCTCTTGTCGTTGGGTCGCCCCCTCCTGCCGACGGCCGCCTCATGCCAGCTGCGCCGCTGGTCGAAACTCCAAGTGGAGACTTGCCGGTCCCCTGTTTCAGCCCAAATGATACCCACGGGAAAAGAAAAGAAAAAGAAAGAAGAAGAAGAAGGAAAAGAAAAGAAAAAGATAAGAAAAAGATAAGAAAAAGAAGGAAAATAAAAGAAAAAAAAATAAAAGAAAAAGGAAAAAAAAATAAAAAAAAATAATACAATAATAATGTAATAATAATAAATAGGATTTTCTCCTCTCTCTTCTGTGAAGGAAAAAAAAAGAAAAAGAAAGAGAGAAAGAAAAGAAGAAAAGAAAAGAAAAATTATTAAATTAAGTAATAAATAATGATATAAATAATAAAATATAAAAAAAAAAGTTTCTCTCTCTTCCCTCTCTTCCTTCAACTTGAACTAGTATTTTCTCTCTCTAGAATTGGACTTTCTCTCTCTACTTTCTCTCTCTAAGTCTTCTCTCTAGATTATTTCTCTTTCCTAAGATTTTTAGAATTTTGAGAAGAATGATGATGAATTTAAATGATCCTCGTGATGGATTTTTTATCTATGATCATCGGACGGTATACCGACACCCACTTTGATCAGATTAGGTATTTTTAAGATTTTAATTTCTATAATTTTACTAAATTATTCACATAATAATCTTAGCATGATTTGATCTGATCGATCGAATTTATTGAATCATATCGTCTGAGGAGTTCAAGATGAGTTTTCTCTCTCTAGAATTTTCTCTCTCTAAAATATTCTCTCTCTTGATTGATTCTCTCTAAAAAAGTTAGTAAATAAAAAAATTTTTTTTAATAATTCTGATCTGATTCTAATGAAGAACCTTGATCCATGATTGTCAGACAGCGTACTGGCACCCACCTTGATCATAACATGAATCTTTAGATTTGATCATCCATGATCCCAATCTAGTCATGACTTGATTTGATCATGTTGATTTCACCACTCGAGATATTGGACCAATCGTAATGTTGGATTGTGTCACCTGATCAATTCAAATTATACCTCGTGAATTCTCTCTCCTTTGATTTTTTCTCTCTAATTGATTTTATGAAATCGATGAAGAAACCTCGATCCTATCATTTTGAATTCAATTTGATCTGATAGTCAAACTTTGGATCGTTTAGGTCCTAATTAGATTTTGATTAGATGAAATTAGATGATCGGACCCAATCTAAACCATTGAAATATGGTGTTCGTATTCTTTCTAATTATTGAAATTGATTCTGTATAGGATTGTGGATGTTTGATCATGGGATATCATGATATGATCTATGAACAGAATTTTTGAAAGAAAATTTATAGAATTATATGGATTTATTGGAATGCATTCGAGGTAAGTAATGTTTCACTTTTTCTAGATTTATCGGCAAATTATAATATATTTTTTCTGATATGATTTATGAAACGATGCATGAATTGGATGAATGGTATTTTGTTATGAAAATATCTTATTTAAAATGTTATGATGAAGCATGATTGAACATATTGATTTCATGATGCATTACATTGATTGATTTCGATACTACATGATTATATATTTTATTATCGAAATTAGAATATGAAATATGATTTATGAAGAATTATGATATAAGAAATATTATGAATTGACAACCTGACTATGTAAAGGACCCCGCCAATGGGGGTATATACGTTGACAATTGATTGTCCTGAGGGTTTATGTCGCCAACGAGCCCAGCGATATGTCGGCAGAGAGACCAGCGACAAACTGCCAGCGAGACCAGCGGTTCCAAAGGACATGGCTACCAGATGATTCGTAGCCTACCGCAAGCAGATACGCGGTATTATGACCCTGCCATAGAAAAAATATGGTCATAGCTCATGATTGACGAAAAGAATTGAAGAACAAAAAAAATTTAAATCTGGAAAGAAACTTGAATTTTCGAAAAAGAAATGAAATTGGCAGGAATTATGTTGCATAATTGAAATTGATTTTGAATTGATGAACTCTATATGCTTATTTTCTATAAATGATGATTTACTTAAATGCCTGATGAAATCTGTTGAAAAGTGATCATTGCTTACTGGGCTGTCTAGCTTATTACCTCTTATTTTACTATTTTTACAGATGTTGAAAAATTAAGATGATACAAAATATGAATAGAAGAGTGATCAGAAGCAGAATCTCTATACTTTTATTTGCGGTTGAAAATCTTATTGAATTTGATGTAAGGACTATGAATCATTGTTGAATTTATTGAGATATTAAAGAAAAAAATTTAGGTTGTTATGTTTTAGATTTAAATTATTGAATAATTATTCCATTGTTGTTTTAGGATAGCATGATAAGATGCCTTGCATGCTTATGGAAAGAGTTTTCTATGAGTATGCGGCGGTTGCCATGACCCTCGATTCACAATCTCGGGTCAAGAGCATGACAGTACTAGTTGTTCTCTAACAATTATCCATACTTACCGTTCAGTGTCTCTACACTATAGACTGAAGACTCATCTTCCTAAAGAAAGCGATCTGTGGGTCGATCTATTCAGATTGATCACCATCCTCATGATGATACTATGACTAAGAGTAATTTAGAAATTACTTATACATGCCTCTAATTCTCAACATCTTGAGAATATGTATCATAAGCATTAATTCTATGAATGATTCAAGGACAGATCATACTTGAATGAAAATAAAATTTATTTTTTTATGGATCCAATTAATATTTTAAATATAAATTTATATGCTAGAGCAATGCAATATATCAGCCATATTGGCTTCTAGGACATACATCCAACACCATTTACATCAACTCAAATTCAAGTCACAAAGAAATTTTACTATACATGCTTCACATTTGAAGTAAATCACTCTTAAGATAAAATGAAACCTACTCTGATACATTTACATTAGTGGCATTATTTGCTCATACATAAAGTTTTATCATCATCACAAAGAAAAAAATTGTTGACCCAACCATTGATTTTGATGAATACAAAATATTTGAGGATGTATTTTAGTACTAATGAGTTGTTAAAGTTCATATTAAGAATATTTCAGGAAGCTAAAGTCACTCTTAGGAAGTCTCTTATAAATACCAAATTAAGGAGCCAAAAAAAGTAGATTGAAGAAGTCACATCATGAAAAATCAAGTAAAAGAAGTTAAGAGCCGACTTTAAA
This sequence comes from Elaeis guineensis, assembly GCF_000442705.2. Lineage (NCBI taxonomy): Eukaryota > Viridiplantae > Streptophyta > Magnoliopsida > Arecales > Arecaceae > Elaeis > Elaeis guineensis. The sequence goes on from NC_025999.2 coordinate 65,162,066, forward strand.
CTTAAAGAGTTAATATTGGCATGTAGATGTCAAGTGGCACAGTCTATAAGTCAAATCCTACTTTTACTGAGTCGACTCTCTCAGAAAGATAGAGAGTTGGATTTTATAGTCTTACCTTAAGTTGATCCCTACATGGTTTTGAGTCGACTCCTGAATAGTTCAAGCAGACTCCCAATGGCTGATCAGTCAATTCTCTATGGATAGATAGAGGGGGATATTTCTCATACTAGATATTGAGTTGACTCCTATTTCTATTGAGCCAACTCATAGTTATCTTGAGTCTACTCTTTGATTTGAGTCGACTCAATTGTGGCTGACAACTTTAAATTTTAGTTCTACAAAAGTTTCAAAAGTATGCAAAATAGATCTAACGGCTAGTTTTTTATCTCTAATAGCTCAAAATAAGATTTTGGATCTTCAAAAAGAGTTTAAAGGCTACCAAACAAATAGGAGAGCCAAGAAAAAGAGAAAAATAAAAAGAAAACTTAAAGCATTAAGTGAGCATTCAAGAAAGAGTTACAACCTTCCAACAATCAAATTCTTAGAGCATTTAAATAGTTTTTAGAGAAAGAAGAGTGCATTGTCTGTCAGACTTTCTAGACACAATCTTTAAGAGCTTCATCGACTTTATTTTGCTCTTCTAGAAGCTTTTTTTATTCAAATTTTCTATGATAAATAAGTTTCAATTGAGATTGAAACTTGGGGATAGATCAATCTAAGTTTTGAATTGAAGTATGCTTGTTGTGTGAGCCTAGAATTGGCTTAAGGATATAGTTTTGATTGATTTTCATTAAAAAAATCAACTGAATTTGGATTGTGAGTTCAGAAAAAGGATCAAACTATAATCTAAGGAAATATTATAGTGAAATTTCTAAGGATGGATTTGAAGAGTAGATATAGGTGCTGAGTTTGGTGCTGAACCAATATAAAATCTTATATTTACTTGTGCCTTGTTATTAGTTTTTATTGCTTATTGTTTGCATCTTCTCACTTGTGTTACATTATATTGCTTTCATTCACGTTGCTCCACTTAGTTTATTTTCTATGCACAGCAAGTTTAATTTTTGAAAAATCCAATTTACCCCTCTCCCTCTTGGATTGTGTATCTGGGCAATCACTATCTTGAAACAGTGCTTTCTCTATGAGCTCTTTCACTTGATATTGAAGTCCTTCATGCTTCTTAGGGCTCATATGATAAGTTTGCATGATGAAGATGATGTTAATTTGCATTGGATACAAAGTTAATGTAGTGTTGAATGTCATACATAGGAGCAAGCCCGGCTAGAATCTCATTGGGCACTACATCAATAAATTATTCAAGGAGCAGCTTGATTGCCCTGTTAAGCTTTATGGTGTTGGAAAGGATCCCTCATAAGTGCAGAATACGGATCCCCACCTAAGATCGCTAATCCAAATAATGATATCGATACCACAATAGGAAGGAAGAAGAGAAATAAAAAAAGAACACAATCAAATACATAGATTAGCCCAAAGTTTTTCTCCATGGGGCACGCAAGCTTTACTATGAAAGAAAGAATAAATATAAGAGGAGATCACATCTTCTCAACTCTCATACATCAATCTCTTTCTCTCAATAAGAAGCTCTTGACCCTCTCTTACAAAGATCTCAAAAAGCCCCAAAAAAAATCCTCTACCACTCACCAAGACCCTCAAGCTCGCTCTCTGTTTCCACAGGCCATCAAGCCTCTTTTAAAGAGTCCAAATTGAGTCCCAATTGCATCCATAGTCCTGTTTGCACTAAAAAACCCCTTTTAACCATCTGATCTTGCCCACTCGCATTCCTGACCATCCGATCGCATAAAATAGCACCCGATCTACACCCTCAGCCATTGGATCGCACCTTCCTATGCGTAGACTGCATGAAACGGCCTGTCACTATAAGAAAACAGCCTTTTTGTGATGGAATTATTTGTGATGAAAATATTTTCATTGTCAATAATACTATTCACGATGATAAAAATATTTATCATAAATAATTTATTATTTATGATAAAAATATTTTTTCATCCCAAATAGTCGCATATCAGCAATGAAAAGAATTTTCATCATAAATACTTATTATTTACAATGAATATTTTTATCATAAATAATGTATCATTTATTTTAATTTTAAATTTTTAAATATTAATGATAAAATTATTTTCATCATAAATAATTAAGTATTTATGATGAAAAATTTTTTCAGCACCAATAAGTTTATTTGCAATACAAATATTATCATCATCAATATTTGAAAAAAAATAAAAAAATTTTAAAATTACTGACTATTTATGATAATTTTTTTATCATAAATTATTAAAAATTTATGATGAAAAAAATTATATCATAAATACTTGATTATTTATGATGAAAATATTTTTATCACTAATATTTAAAAAAATTAAAAATTTTAAAAAAATTAAAAATTATTTATTATTTATGATAAAAATTTTTCATCATAAATAATCAAGTATTTTGATAAAAAAAATTCATCATCAATACCTAATTATTTAGGATAAAAATATTTTTATCATTAATATTTAAAAAATTAAAAATTTAAAAACAAATCAAAAATTACTTATTATTTATGATGAAAATTTTTCATCATAAATAATTAAGTATTTAAAAAATTAAAAATTTAAAAAAATTATAAAATTTAAATTTTTGATTTTGTGTAAGGCAACTTGCATCTATTTTTCATAGCAGCTATATACATCTTTTGTCCTTTTACATGATAAAGAAGCAAATATAAATTATGATCCAGATCAAACTTTTTGTATAAAAAAATTATATAAAAGTGGGTAATATTCACAGAATAGAATGAATAGATCTTTTTAAATAAAATAAGCTATACATTTATTTATGACGTAAAATTTATCTGTTCATCACTGTTATTGTTACTAGTGATATCAATGAATCTTTCTGATGGAGTGTCTACCCTAAGCTATATAAAAAGAGCCTCCTTTAATACAGAAACTATATAGTTAAGTAGCACATTCTAGCATGGCTTCTATGATCTCAAAAAGTACCACACTTTCTGCATTGATCGATGCTCAAATGTATCTCTGTAGGAGTTTCAATCATGAAAAGATAAACAATACGAGTACTTATCTTCCTAGCACTCATCTTCCTAGGAGTTCCAATCATGGCCCCTTTTTTAGATACGGATAAGATCTAATTCCCTTTCTTTTTAAATAAAATTCAAATAAGAAAGATGAATAAAAAGGACAGAGAGTCCCAGATAAGGTGGGGCACCAACTATTGGAGCCCCCTTATCTTTCACACATGTAAAGAAGGGGCACGCATCTCCATGCACACCTCCTTCTTTCTATATGAGATCAGGAGAGAGAGTCTTAGAGATTCTAGGCTCTATGAGTCATAGTTCATCTGGATCAAATTAGATCTCAATCGGATTCAAATTGAATTCGAATCGAATCAAATTCGAAAAGCTATCAAATCTGATCCAATCAAGCTTGAAATCCAAATCTGATTTGGATAATTGCAACCAATTAGTATTAAACTAAATCAAACCTAATTAAGTTAAATTTAATTTAAATTAATTAAGACTTAATCCATAATTTAATCAGTCTCAATAAAATTATAATATTTATAATTAAGTCCCTGCGCTAACAATTAGCAGCTACCAAAACTGTAACACTTACAAATTAGTAATTTCTAAAATTCAAACTATCAATTAGATTGATAATTTGAATATGATCTAAACTATTGATTAGATCATGCTTCTTTTGTGTGTGACCTCTCAGATTCTATTCTGTCTGATAGTGAGATATATTGTGATCTCCATCATAGTATCATTGAAATCCCTTTCGATGAGCTGGAATGATTTCAACTCACCTCAATAAAGATCGTTGATCCGAAAATGATCCTAGTGAGTCCTCACGATCCACCAGTGACACTTAACAGCATATAGTGGCAACTCAGTAGAATAAAAAAAAGAACTCCTAGGTACAGTTATTGTGTGATACAATCCCTTTATCGTGAGTCCCAACTAGATGGAGGTCATGGAGATCTCGTCAAATCCATCGTCAGTCATATGCCAGATTAGCTTGACTCGAGTTCATCTGTGAATTTCGTAAAAATTTTTTTTCAATATTTACTCTTGCTCTAGTCAGAGACTTCTTGAACTCAATCTTGTGAATCGCATAGGACTACTCCTTTTCTATCAAGATCGATAGATTCCATCTAGACGTATCCTACTCCAAACAGTGAATCTGAACCTACAATAGCCAACATACACAATAAGGATCCAAATGGCTTGGGACCAAGAAAATGTGCAGTCTAGCCTCGCTACGAATAGCTAACACACCACAGGTTAAAGGATCAGTCATATCACTGCAACATCAAGAAAATTACTGATAAGTGAGTAGACATCCAAGTAATTTCTCATGTTGGTTATGCTCAGTGCAAGTTATTCTCTAACAACCACCTACACTCTCACCCTAGTATCTCCACACCGCAGACTCGAGACTCATCTATTCGAAAGGGAGGTGATCCATGTATCTATCTTTAATGGATTGATCACTTCCTCTGTGACGATCCTTCGATCGGGAGTATTTAGAAATTAACCACTAATGATGTATGTCTCAAATTCTCAATACCTTAAGAATATATAAAATCATCTTTGTTAATTTTTAGGATAAATCATAAACACATACGATATGATTGGTTATAAAGACTGCCCGTCAAGTATAAAATATGCCCTAAAGAAAGGTATGTGTCAGCCAAGATTGGCTTCTAGGGTACATATCTAATAAACTCTCACTTGTACTAAAGCCAATCTACCATATACCTGAGCCCCATCTTCTGAAGACAGACTTCGATCTTTAGCTGGCTAAGTGACTTGGGCCCACCACATCCTATGTGGAGTCTGCTCTCTGCACCTCTATGTATTTCTACTCAAGATAATTGCGTATATCCCTGCTCTATATGCATGGACTTCTGGTGAGACCTTTGCTTCTTAGCAAGGGTTATGGACCGTTATCTTTGCAGGATAATATCATAGCATCTAATGGTATGACATCCAGTTCTGCAACTATCATAAAAATCAGAATGCATCCTACACATCTATAGTATATTCAGCTTCCATTGGTCGATTGCTTGAAATCCTTCCAACATACCGAACTAACATAACTCAAGAATACATATTGATGCAGACATTCTACCATTAGCATCAGTGTATCCTCCCACTCTTAGCTTTAACCCTTCTTCAAAGATAAGGAATAATTTTTTAGTGCTTCTTAAGTACTTAGGAATATTTTTCACAATAATTCAATGCTCCCAGCCTGGATTTGACTAATATCTGCTCGTAACTCTCACAGCAAGATATACCAAGTCGAGTACATAGCATGGCAGACACCTATGCACAAGATGATAATGGATCTCTCTTGGAGGTTTTAATACTGAACCCTTTCAGCACCTCTTTTATATATTTATCTGTGAAAATCAAATATCCTTTTAGGATCTATCTCTATAGACCTTTATTCCTAAAATACAAGATGTTTGATCTAGATCTTTGATAAGAAAATTCTATATGCAACCACATCATAACTGATGTCAGCATGGGACCCTCCCACTGACCTTCATGTAACTACATGATTTCTTCTTATTTTTGATGAAATCAAATAATTTGATCATATTATTAAAATAACTATTCAAACTTTGAGATTTTAGCTTAAATCCATATATGGATTTTCACAGTGTGATCTCTATCACCGGAAGCGAAATCCATAGGCTACTGCAAATAGATACCTTCTCAAAATATCCATTTAGTGGGGCTCTTTACACATCTATTTTTTGCGATCGATGTACAACATCACCTCGTTGTAGATTTCGGGATCATTCCTATGTTTCCAATCTCCCTCAAAAATACTTTTTCTAAATCTTTTGTAAGAATACCAAATACCTTTCTAAAGGATAGGAGATTCTACTAGATCTACGAGATGGAGAAAGTATTACATATACTGGCTCATCTTAAATAGGTTGTACAGGTCTTATGACTCATTGTTCTTTAGAGACTCTCTTTGAATTCATCCTCCCACTATTTTCAAGAAAACAGCATGATTGTTCATAATCACATTGTGAACCACTGAAAAGAGAAAGTGACATCCCAAATCTCATAGACTTATTATCTGTTGCTCCTAGATTGATTTTGATGATTACAAAGCAGATTGAAGGGATACAAATAATTTTAAAATGAAAAAGTCCTTATGCTCTTCAAGGGCAAAATTATAATTTCACTGAAATCCTGATTTGATAGTACCATTTGGTAGAACAAATGATTTGAAATCTATTGGTGAAAATTTCATTGTGTTTGGACTTATATTCTTGAAGTTATGAAGGTTTGAAGTGCATGAGTCGACTCATGAGTCAACTCATGGCACTGTGAGCTGATTGGCACGCAAAAATTCTCCTTGGCACGCTAGTTTTCTGGCTTGGCACGACCTGTGAGTCGACTCATGAGTCGACCCACAAGGCATGAGTCGACTCATGAGTCGACCCCTGCTAATTTGAGTCAAGAAATTCCAGAAAAGCATTCTCTGGTTTTTGCAACAGAGGTCGACTCATGAGTCGACCCCTGAAGCATGAGTCGACTCATGAGTCGACCCCTGCGACGGGAAATGTCAGCAACGGCTATTTTTTTGCCCATTTTAATTACCATTTATGCTTCCTAAAAATCCTCTAACGGCTCTTTATCTACCTAAATTTTTTCTCTTGCTTCTAATGCTACAAAATGCTTTAAATGGTGAAAGAAATTGCAGATTAAATAGCGGATCAAACGTGAAATCAAAAGAGACGAGGAGCAGAGAAAGAGAGAGAAGAACAGAAGAGAGGATCCGAAATTTGCAAGAAAAAGCCTGAGATCAACGAAAAATCTAAAAAGAAAAAGAGAGAGGATCCACAATATACCAGAGAGATTGTGAAAGAGAAAAGCAAGATCTTTCAAGGAGAGAATTCTTCACGCCTATTGTTTCAACCTTGATCTAGAGATCGTTCAAAGCTTTCAAGAGATCTTCAATCAACAATCAACCTCTTCTCAAGCATTCAAGCGTTCATCCACTTTGAGAAAATCCGAAAAAGGGGTTCTTCATTTGAGTAAAGCTTTTATTGTTATATTCGCTCATTTAAGGAACTGTTATTGTATTAATTTGTGCTCTAAATTTTCTAACTCTTTGTGAGTTTTTGTTCTTGTTTTTGGAGGATTTCCAAAACAAGGAAAGGTTGATCCGAATCTGAAATCGGAGTGTTTTGGGTTTACTTGTACCCGAGAAATAAGTGATCTAGCTTGGGATAGCTAGTGTCGGAGTTTTCGACGTTTTGTATTCGGGTTGAATACAAAGGATAGTGGATTGAAATTCCCAAGTAGGATCTTGGGGAGTGGATGTAGGTGCAAGGTTAGCACCGAACCACTATAAATCCTTGTGTTTGTGGTGTGCTTTATCGCTTCACTTTATTTCTTTATTATATTCTTGCATTCCTGCTTTAGGTAATTTATATTGAATTAAAGTCTTTGTTTTGATCTTCATAAGTAATCTGTTGGGCTTAAATTTTTTAGAAACCCAATTCACCCCCCCCTCTTGGGTTGCATTGCTGGGCAACAAGTGGTATCAGAGCCGGTGCTCTAGCCCTTCTTTGATCTAATAATCAAAGAGCCAAAGATCTATGGCAACCCATGTTGGTACTTCTCTAGCCGAGGGGCAATCAACAAACCGACCTCCACTTTTCAATGGGTCTAATTACACCTATTGGAAAGCTCGGATGAAGATTTTCATACAAGCACTCGACTATGATATGTGGAGTATCATAGTGAATGGTCCTCACACACCCACCAAGATTATAGATGGTGAGGAGTCAACCAAACCCGAGAAAGAATGGGATGAGGTTGACAAGAAATTGGCACAATTAAATGCCAAAGCCATGAATGTTCTTTATTGTGCACTAGATGCAAGTGAATTTAATCGCATTTCTACTTGTGCATCTGCTAAAGAAATATGGAATAGGTTAGAAGTCACCCATGAGGGAACAAATCAAGTAAAAGAGTCTAAAATAAACATGCTTGTACATAAATATGAATTATTCAAAATAGAGCATGATGTGTCCATAACTGCTATGTTTACTCGTTTTACTGATATAATCAATGGTTTAAAGAGTCTTGGCAAATCTTATACTAACAGTGAACTTGTAAGAAAGATTCTCAGGTCACTGCCAAGAACTTGGGAAGCCAAGGTGACTGCCATCCAAGAAGCAAAGGACTTGAATACTCTACCTCTAGAAGAGCTTCTTGGATCCTTGATGACTTATGAACTTAGCATGAAGCAACATCAAGAGGATGAAGTCAAAAAGAAAAGAACTATTACCCTCAAATCCACAACTTCGCCTGATTATGAAACGGATGACTCTGAAGATGAAGATCAGGATGAAGAGATGGCTCTCATCATCCAGAAATTTAAGAAGTTTCTAAGAAAAAAGAAACAGGAGATGAGAAAAAAATTCACAAAAGGGGATCAAAGCAAAGAAAAGGAAAAAGATCAACCCCCTATATGCTACGAGTGCAAGAAGCCAGGACATTTCAGATCCGAATGTCCACAATTGAAGAAAGGTCCAAAGAAGTTCAAAAAGAAGGCAATGATGGCGACCTGGAGTGCGAGTGATGACTCAAGCTCCGACGAGGAAACCTCAACAGAACAAGCCAATCTGTGCCTGATGGCACATGAAAATGAGGTAACTTCTGAATCCACTAGTGAATTTACTTTTGAAGAATTGCATGAAGCATTCTATGATTCAATTGATGAATTAAAGAATCTAGGGAAGAAAAATAAAGAGCTAAAATTGGAAAATCAGTCCTTAGTGAAACAAGCTGAAAATCTTTCAATTGAAAAATTCACCTTGATTCAAGAAAATCAAAACTTAAAGGATGAAATGAACAAGCTGAAATCTATAGTAGATAAGTTCACCTTAAGTTCAAACAAACTAAATATGATCCTTAAAAATCAGAAAGCTATATATGATAAGGCTGGACTTGGTTATAAACCCCTGAAGAAACAAAAATTTTTGAAGGATATTTATGTAAATTATTCAAGTAACAAGTCTACAAATATTATTGTTTTAAATGTGGAAGAATAGGACATAAATCATACTCATGTCTTATTAACAAATATGCAAACACAAAGAAAATATGGGTTCCAAAAGGAACCATTCTGACTAACCTGAAAGGACCCAAGAAAGCTTGGGTACCTAAGACAGAAACGTGACCTTTGCTTGCAGGTATGTCTAGCATCCCAAGAAGGAAACAGAAATTGTATCTTGACAGCGGATGCTCGAGACACATGACTGGTGATGAATCACAATTCATCACGCTTGATGCTAAGGATGGAGGGATGGTCACCTTTGGAGATAATGGCAAAGAAAAGATCATCGGGATAGGTAACATTGGTATCACTCCCTCCAAATACATTGAGAATGTTTTATTAGTTAAAGGTTTAAAGCATAACTTACTTAGCATTAGTCAATTCTGTGATAAAGGATATAAAGTAAGTTTTGAATCATCTGTTTGCATTGTGACGAGTCCTATTAACGATGGCATTAAATTTATAGGATATAGGCATGGCAATGTTTATATGGTAGACTTGAATGATTTAACTAAATTAGACATGCAATGCCTAGTTTCCTTAAGTGCTAAAATAAATGAGACTAGTTGGCTGTGGCATCGTAGACTTGCACACATTAGCATGCATTCTCTCTCAAAATTAATTAAAAAGGATTTAGTTCTCGGTTTGCCAAAACTGAATTTTGAAAAGGATAGAATTTGTGATGCATGCCAATTAGGTAAACAAACTAGAGTATCATTTAAATCCAAAAATACTGTTTCAACTTCTACACCTTTAGAGCTCTTACATATGGATTTATTTGGACCAACTAGAACCACTAGTCTAGGAGGAAAATGATATGGATTTGTAATAATTGATGATTACTCTCGTTTTACTTGGGTTTTCTTTTTAGCTCACAAAAATGAAACTTTTCAAATTTTCACTAAATTTCATCGAAAAGTCACTAATGAAAAAGGGTTTTCAATTCAAAATATTAGAAGTGATCATGGAACAGAATTTGAAAATCATGACTTTGAAAATTTTTGTGATGAAAATGGAATTGGCCATAACTTCTCTGCTCCTAGGACACCCCAACAGAATGGGGTAGTAGAAAGGAAAAACAGAACCTTAGAAGAAATGGCCCGTACCATGCTTTGTGAAAGCAACCTTCCAAGATATTTTTGGGCAGAAGCTATTAACACAGCATGTTACATTTTAAATCGTGCTTTAATTAGACAATTTTTAAAGAAAACCCCCTATGAACTTTGGAAAGGAAGAAAACCAAATATTGCATATTTTCATGTTTTTGGTTGCCGATGTTTTGTATTAAATAATGGCAAAGAAAAACTTGGTAAATTTGATGCAAAATCAGATGAAGCAATCTTTCTAGGTTACTCCTCCACTAGTAAAGCATTTAGAGTGTTCAACAAAAGAACTTTAGTAGTTGAGGAGTCCATACATGTTGTCTTTGATGAATCTAATGATCTTCCTTCAAGGAAGAATGAGGGTGTTGATGATGCAGATCCACTAATAGAAGGTATGAAGGAGATCACTCTGAAAGACTCAGCAACTCCAGAAGATAAGGATCAAGAAGTCAAACAAAATGAGAAAGGTGAAGAAATTCAAGAACAACCTCAAGGTACAAATGACTTACCCAAGGAATGGAGGTATGTTCACAACTACCCTAAGGAGTTAATAATTGGTGATCCTATGCATGGGGTAAAAACCCGTTCTTCACTTAGAGATGTACTTAATCATTGTGCATTTGTATCTCAACTTGAACCTAAAACTTTTGAAGAAGCTGAGAATGATCATAACTGGATTAATGCTATGCAAGAAGAACTTAATCAATTTGAAAGAAATAATGTTTGGACCTTAGTGAAAAGACCTAAAGATTATTCAATAATTGGTACAAAATGGGTCTTTAGAAACAAATTAGATGAGCATGGAAATATAATTAGAAATAAAGCAAGACTGGTTGCTAAGGGATATAATCAAGAAGAAGGAATTGATTTTGATGAAACCTTTGCACCTGTTGCTAGATTAGAAGCCATTAGACTTCTACTTGCTTATGCTTGCTTTATGAAATTCAAACTATTTCAAATGGATGTTAAAAGTGCATTTTTAAATGGATATATTTCTGAAAAAGTATATGTAGAACAACCCCCTGGATTTGAAAATCATGCTTTTCCCAATCATGTCTTTAGATTAAATAGAGCTTTATATGGTCTAAAACAAGCACCTAGAGCATGGTATGAAAGGCTAAGCAAATTTCTACTAAATAATGGTTTCTCAAGAGGCAATGTAGATACAACCCTATTTATTAAAAGAAACCAAAATGATATGCTAATTATACAAATTTATGTTGATGACATAATTTTTGGGTCTACTAATGAATCCCTTTGTCAAGACTTTGCTAAGCTTATGCAGGGAGAGTTCGAGATGAGCATGATGGGAGAACTCACCTTCTTCCTCGGACTCCAAATCAAACAATCAAAAGAGGGAATCTCCATCACCCAAAGCAAGTACACCAAGGAACTACTCAAAAGATTTGGAATGGAGAACTGCAAACCAATTGGCACACCAATGAGTCCCTCAAGTAAGCTTGACAAGGATGATGAAGGTAAAAGCGTAGACTTAAAATACTACAGAGGTATAATTGGCTCATTATTATATTTAACTGCAAGTAGGCCTGATATCATGTTTAGTGTTTGCTTATGTGCAAGATATCAATCTAATCCTAAGGAATCTCATTTGAATGCTGTTAAAAGAATCCTTAGATACTTAAATGGTACACAAACTATAGGGTTATGGTACTCTAAGGACTCACAAATTAATTTGTTAGGATTTTTAGATGCTGATTTTGCTGGATGTAAATTAGATAGAAAAAGCACAAGTGAAACTTGCCAATTTCTTGGAGTAAACCTAATCTCATGGTTTAGCAAGAAACAAAATTCGGTGGCACTGTCTACGGCTGAGGCCGAATACATTGCAGTTGGAAGTTGTTGTGCTCAAATCTTGTGGATTAAGCAACAACTCGAAGATTTTGGAATCAAACTTAATGAAACACCAATAAAATGTGATAATACAAGTGCCATAAATCTATCTAAAAATCCAATACAACACTCAAGATCCAAACATATTGAAATAAGACATCATTTTATAAGAGAACATGTTCAAAACAAAAATGTAATTCTTGAATTTGATTGCACTGAAAATCAATTAGCCGATATCTTTACAAAGGCCCTTAGTGAGGATAGATTCTGTGAAATTAGGAGAAAACTAGGAATTCTAGATCCATTTGCCTAAAATTTCTCAATTTTCAAAGAATTGATTAGTGCTCAATTTTCAACATCCATCCTGATCCCAAAAGTTCAGATTTTTCACTCTAAAAACTTATCATTGAGCAAAATTCCTTCTCCCAAAATTTCAAATTTTTCTGAAATTTATTCACATTTTTTCTGATTTTCTGAACTTCATGAGTCGACCCCCATGAGTCGACTCAATGGCAAACTTGTAAATCCCACAAACTTCCATCGGGTTCATTGTTTTTAAACGGGAAACCCTGTTCGTGAGATGACTCATCTTCCCATCGTTCTTCTTCCAAAAGCCGTCTTCTCCAACTCTTCTTGCTCCAAATCCAAGGATCAATTCTGAGGCAATTCTCCCTCCTACTCTCCACCAAAAATTGCCTCCTTGGAAAAGAGATTTCTCGTGCTTTCTCGCATTGCTCGGCGCGGGTGGAACGTGCCCTAGAACTTCACCGTTCATTCAAAATCCGCTTCTTTTCTCCTCCAAAATCTCTCTTTATTCTCTTGTGATCCCTCCTCCACTGAATTCAAGTCTCCTTGTCTGCTACTTTATTGGATATGGCTCCAAAGATGAAACTTCCCCAAAGAAGGAAATCAATCCGAGAGCCTGAGGAAATTGTCCAAAAGAAAAGGCATGCTCAGTCTTCCAGTGTTCCCACTCCAGTTTCAGTACCTGCTCAAGGTCCCTCTCAATCCTCAATAAGCCCCAGTGTAAATCCTCTTTCTGATAGAAAAGTAGAAATCGAGAAAAACATAGACTTTCGGTTCTTTGAGAAAGAAGGCTTTACTTTTGCTACCAAGATCAAAAATCAAGGATGGGAACCTTATTGCTCTCTTAAGGAAGTCACCTATGTTGATCTAGTTAGAGAGTTCTACCAGAACCTAAATTATGGAAATGGGTCAGTGACTTCAACAGTCAAGGGGATTGACATATGCTTGGATTCTAGGATATTGGGAGATATACTTCAGTTGCCTAGTGAAGGATACTCTTATATGGAACTCCCAATTAAAGAAGAAGGGATCAGAATTATCTTAGGAGAAACTTTTTCAGGAAGTTTAAACAAATTGGAAGCAAAGCTATTGTCCATTGAGATGAGGGTCCTGCATCAGATAGTTTCAAAACTCTTCTTTCCTAGGAGTGGTAGACATGACTTACTGTCTGGTAGAGATGTATGTGTCATGTTTCATGTCATCACTCAGACCCCCCTAAACCTCCCCGCACTTATGATAGAGGCCATGAGAGAAACTTTGAACAGATCCAAGGCACACTTGCCTTATGGTATGGCTCTTACTAGAGTATTCAGGAGGTTTGGAGTTAGCTGTGAGGGGGAGACACCTACCAAGCTCTCACATGTGGACACTTTCAACCAACACAGCCTGCACCGAATGGGAATTACAAAGACTGTTGGTGGTTGGATCAAGGGCTCTGAAGAAAGAGCTGAGGAGAGAGCTGAGGAAAGAGCTGAAGACAGAACTGAAGGCAGAGTAGAAAAAGAAGGTCCATCTTCTCCTGTACATGATTTCAGGGCAGCTTCACCAGATACCCAGTTCATTCCTGATACTGAGGCTGGCCCTTCTGAGTTTACTAGGATGCCCACACCAGTGTATCAGCCAGAGAGCAGAGCACCTCATTCAGAGTTCAGACTGGCTGATGATCAGATCGAGCATATTTCACAGCGTGTGGCTTCTTTGCTGTCTAGCCAGTGGAGTAGTACTTCTTTTGCACCTGGAGCTACCTCTTCTGATCAGACCATTACTCCCCACATCTCCACTGTATTTCAGATGATTTCAGATCAGTCCATCAGGATACAGCAGCTTGAGGATACAGTCTGGAGACTTACTGGCAGAGTTCTTGACTTGCAGGGGCAAGTCCTTGCATTGGCCCATCCCCAGCCACAGGAGTCTACTATTGAGGTCACAGACCTCACTGCAGAGGCTGGCAGGCTCAGAGGAGCTCTAGAAGGTGGATATGAATTACTGAGGAAAGAGATCCGAGGATCGAGTGAGCATGCTACCACCCAGTTCACTGCTCTACTTCAATCTGTTTCCAGAGCACTGAACGTACTTGATTCTATCAGACTCATGGTATCAGCCCTAGCATCTCAGCATTCTCAGCCACCCAGTTCATCTCGCCCTCCTACTCGTGGCAGAGGCAGACGGGTAGAGGACGCACTTCTGATCCATCATCTCCTCACCCTATATCTGATGACTCCGATCATTGACTTATCTTGATCTTTACTAGGCCCTAGAGTTAGTATCTTGTTCTAGGATCTATACCTCGGGGCCATGTATTGACAATTAGCTGGTTGAATTTTATTTTTAAGAACTATGTATTGAAATAATTATGATATTAATGGAATCATCTTTTACCTATATTTCTACCTCTCTGAAATGATCATATTTTGGTTATATATTTTCTTCTTGTTGAAATATTGTCTTCTCCTTGTTGTTGTTTGCTGTTGATAATTGCTATACTAAGGGGGAGCAAACATCTGTAAAAAAAAAAAAAAAAAAAAAAAAAAAAAAAAAAAAAACTCTAAAGAGGAAGAAATTAAAGAATATTTCAGAAAAAGAAAAGGAAAAGTTAACTATGTTTGATGATGTCAAAAAGGGGGAGAAATTAAACAAAAATAAAAATTGAAATTAGACAAAAAGCAAAACCCTAAATTATGAGAAAAAGGAAAAAATAAACAAAAACAAAGATTGGAGAGATTAAAACAAATATTGAAGAAATTAAACAAATATTGGAGAAATTAAACAAAAACAAGGATTGAAAGATTAAACAAAACTTTGAGAAATTTGGTATCGAAATTTGGTATCAGACAGAACTTAAACAAAAAGTTATCCATCAAAGCAAAATCATAAGTACAATGCAAATAAGTATTTTTTATGCTCTGATATATTTCAAAATTCAAACTTGCTCTGATACATCTTTTGAAATTTTATTCACCTTGATACATCTTAAGAAATTTGTTTTACTCTGATACACCCTACAATTTCTTTTAACTTGCTCTGATACATGATAAAATTTAATCCGATACAGTGTGAAGGTTTCTCTGATAAATTATAACATTTGATCTGATACAGTGAGAAAGTTTCTCTGATATATATTTTTTTTTTTGCTCTGATACAGTGTGAAATTTTCTCTGACATTTGCTCTAATACACTGTGAAATTTTCTCTGATATATTATAAAATTTTCTTGCTCCGATACATTATAAAATCTTTTCTGATATCATTGTAAAAATTATTTTTCTTGCTCTGATACATTGCAAAAGTTATTTATCTTCTCTTGCTCAAAATGATCTAATACCCTTTTCAAATCTTTAAGAAAATGGACAAACTATTTTTGCATTTATATTACATGCCAAAAGAATCATACTCTTTTCAAGCATATACACCTATAATGGGTTCTTTTGAAATTAATGCATTAACATAAGTATTTTTGTTCAAATATTTTGTCATCATCAAAAAGGGGGAGATTGTTGCTCCTAGATTGATTTTGATGATTACAAAGCAGATTGAAGGGATACAAATAATTTTAAAATGAAAAAGTCCTTATGCTCTTCAAGGGCAAAATCATAATTTACTGAAATCCTGATTTGATAGTACCATTTGGTAGAACAAATGATTTGAAATCTATTGGTGAAAATTTTATTGTGTTTGGACTTATATTCTTGAAGTTATGAAGGTTTGAAGTGCATGAGTCGACTCATGAGTCAACTCATGGCACTGTGAGCTGATTGGCACGCAAAAATTCTCCTTGGCACGCTAGTTTTCTGGCTTGGCACGACCTGTGAGTCGACTCATGAGTCGACCCACAAGGCATGAGTCGACTCATGAGTCGACCCCTGCTAATTTGAGTCAAAAATTCCAGAAAAGCATTCTCTGGTTTTTGCAATAGAGGTCGACTCATGAGTCGACCCCTGAAGCATGAGTCGACTCATGAGTCGACCCCTGCGATGGGAAATGTCAGCAACGGCTATTTTTTTGCCCGTTTTAATTGCCATTTATGCTTCCTAAAAATCCTCTAACGGCTCTTTATCTACCTAAATTGTTTTCTCTTGCTTCTAATGCTACAAAATGCTTTAAATGGTGAAAGAAATTACAGATTAAATAGCGGATCAAACGTGAAATCAAAAGAGACGAGGAGCAGAGAAAGAGAGAGAAGAACAGAAGAGAGGATCCAAAATTGCAAGAAAAAGCCTGAGATCAACGAAAAATTCAAAAAGAAAAAGAGAGAGGATCCGTAATATACCAGAGAGATTGTGAAAGAGAAAAGCAAGATCTTTCAAGGAGAGAATTCTTCACGCCTATTATTTCAACCTTGATCTAGAGATCGTTCAAAGCTTTCAAGAGATCTTCAATCAACAATCAACCTCTTCTCAAGCATTCAAGCGTTCATCCACTTTGAGAAAATCCGAAAAAGGGGTTCTTCATTTGAGTAAAGCTTTTATTGTTATATTCGCTCATTTAAGGAGCTGTTATTGTATTAATTTGTGCTCTAAATTTTCTAACTCTTTGTGAGTTTTTGTTCTTATTTTTGGAGGATTTTCAAAACAAGTAAAGGTTGATCCGAACCTGAAATCGGAGTGTTTTGGGTTTACTTGTACCCGAGAAACAAGTGATCTAGCTTGGGATAGCTAGTGTCGGAGTTTCTGACATTTTGTATTCGAGTTGAATACAAAGGATAGTGGATTGAAATTCCCAAGTGGATCTTGGGGAGTGGATGTAGGTGCAAGGTTAGCACCGAACCACTATAAATCCTTGTGTTTGTGGTGTGCTTTATCGCTTCACTTTATTTCTTTTTATATTCTTGCATTCCTGCTTTAGGTAATTTATATTGAATTAAAGTCTTTGTTTTGATCTTCATAAGTAATCTGTTGGGCTTAAAATTTTTAGAAACCCAATTCACCCCCCCCTCTTGGGTTGCATTGCTGGGCAACATTATCCATTAACTTGTCCACCATATCATATCTCATACGGTGTGGTGAACCAACTTTAGAGAGAACGTAATTTAAATTTCAAAAATTAAACCTTGTTCTTAAAAAAATAATAGTTAAATTAGTGATGTTCATGATGGATCGAACAATATCTCATATAGTGTCATTGCTCCTCATAGATATCCCATCGAGCTGAGGTGTATAAGAAGAATTTCATCATAAAATTATGTCATTTTCTTTAAGTAAATCGTAAAATTCTCTATTTGGTATTGAGTCCTCGATCTGATCGAAGTATCTTTAGAATTTTATCATTTTACTTTTCTACTTTCCATCTGAATTCTTTGAACCTTTCAAAGTCTTCAGATTTGTATTTCATACACATACCTATACTATGACTGATCATCAGTAAAGGTGATAAAGTTGTGATAACCTCTTAGTCTGACTCATCAAATAGGCCATACATCAAATGTGTACTAGGATAAGTATCTCAGCGGTCCTATTCTTTTGTTTCACAAAGGACAGCATGGTCATTAATCTTTAAAGAGATGATTCACAGATCAGATATGATTCGACAGTCAATGAGCCCAAAGGCTCATATTTTTTTCTCCAGTCGGTAAATCATTTCTTCTTATACATGACCTAGCCAAAAGAACCATCTATATACTTTAGATTATTTAGTTCTAAATCTCTCAGATCCAATGGCATTCACTATTTGCTCAAGTAAGTTCACAAATGCATCACCATACAAAAGATAAAGAACTAAATTTAAACAGTAATCACTGAGATTAGGTATCCACGGCCACAGTATGACTTTTGCGCCATTGCTGACTCAAAAGAGTCACTTCATCTTTCCTTAGCCCTCTTCTTTTCTTAGACCCTATATTAAAGTGCGTAATATGCACTAGAATCTAATGAAAAAGAAAAAATCGTAAGATCAGATTTGAGCACTTCGATATACCTTCCAAAGGTATATTTATATTTCTTTAGGTTCTTCAGGTATGTATCTCTGAACTTTTCAAGATCCCTTAGTTACCAACATATTGATCAATTCAGTTAAGATACTATACTATTTATTCATATAATAGTTTTATAAACTATCCATATAAATCAGAGATTGCATGATCAAATTCATTAGCAATTTCTTATGCATGGTCATGTCAAGCTTCTCAAGCTCTTCAATGTCTTTGATCATTGTCAAACAGCGATCATGGACGAACTGCCCATCATGCATCTCATGGCTGTATGACTCTGATCATCTCATATGATGTGGATGAATCAGCATGTCATTGGTAGTCTACATATCCTTATGCATATATTGGAGTTCATCAACCATGGACTCCAATTTATAGCACCTAACCTAATTGTCAATGTCCAACTATTTATCAAGTATCGCTCGTTGACTATGGATTAGACAAGTTGATGATATTGGGTTAATCTGATCAAGAACATGGCTTAATTTCTAAAAAATTAAAAACTATTCTTAGGTTTCTGAGCCAAAATATGTAACTGATTTTGATTAAGTGGTTAATATCTAAAATTTGAGCTAGAGGGTTGGAAGTTGACAAAATTAACCACAGAGAGTAGAGATTTAATTAGATGATTGTACTTATAAAAATTTATTTCAGAGACTTTAAAAAATAAATAAAAAGGCTCTCACTAATTTTTTCAAGTCTCTCACACTCCTCGGGTGGAGAAATAGAAATCCTAATATGATGAGTGATTCTAGTGGATGCTGCGATCTCATCGATGTATAGCACCTCATCTAACAATTATTGATAACACGTATACCAATGCATAGATAACTCTTTATCCAGATACTTCTTCAAGTATTTTACAGTGATTTGATCTCTAAGTCCTGTGGCCCTACCTAACAGTTATTGGCACATTTCTTAGTTAAGTCTGATCCACCATTCACCAGTGAGTACAAAGCCATCATTGGATCTCTCACCTAATAATTATTAAGTCTAACCCCATCTTTATCTTGGGGTATCTAATGTTAATAGAGTGGCTGTGCCTTCCTGATGCAATCGAATCACTGTAACTAGCCGAGAACGATCAACGTCAGAAAAGGCACCCGCATCTCTACAATGGTGGAAGATCAGTAGACTTAATATTTAGTGAAAAGATTTAGGTTCAGGTCTCTTCTAATTAGTCATATATATCTAATGTAATGACTAATCTGATTTGGTTTAGCACATCTCATGTCTGACCAACCTAGTCGGTGTTGGTGAACTCGGGTCAACAAGTAATCTAATACAAAACATAATCTCCTAAAAAAGCTAGGTAAGTGAAGATGAGTGGGGGTTCTCTCATTACTTTTCTTAGACACCAACGAATTGGTCAGATTAGACAACAGAACCAATTAAAGAACCACCATCTAAGACTTGCCTTAGACACCAAATTAGTTGATTAGAATCAATCAAGTTAATCTATAGACCCAGACTCGAGCCATTGAGCCTAATTCGGTCTTGATTTAATTAATTTATATCACATGTGAATCAATTTGACCAACTACAACTAAACTCAATTTTGAGCTTCTTTGACCTAATCCCAACCAACTTTTGATTAGATTTGATCAACTACTCAAAATCGAAAAAGATTCTAACTTGATCTAATCAATGACCCTACTTATAGTTTAGTCTCTAGACCTATTTTGTTTAACCCATATCCTAAGCTCATATTTTATACATTAAAATTTAGATCTTAAATTCATAATTTTAGATCTTATAATTTTGAATCTTAATTCTCAATTCAATGTATTATGTACATAGGTTTTAGTTTAGATATCGAAATAATTTTTGATCTAAACTACTTGTATTGCATCTCATACAATTTTGCTGTCTGTAGAATCGAGTCGACTCGTCCTGATACTCGAATTGACTTGTCATAGTGAGTGGGCACAATACTGAGACAAATAAAAATCTATAGACCTAGCCTGCATAATTTAGTCAGCTCATCAGCAAATGAGCCGACCTACCAGAGTCTCGAGTCGATTTTAACAAAAATAGGTCAACTCGCCAAGTACTCGAGTCAACCTAAACAAGAATCGAGTCAACTCCACAGGCATACTAGTCACAATTTTAGTATTTCATGCAAACATAACCTAAGATTTTGGATCTAAAATTTTATAGAAATTAAGTTTTAGATCATGTGTCAAAAATTATATATCATATATATTATTTACTGATCCAAACACATATCTTAAAATATACATAAACTGATCTAAATCTAAAATACATATCACATATAATTTTCTATTCATTGTTCATCTTCATAGGAAACATCACAATCGGTACCCCTACATGTCATAAGAGAAAATTCATCGAATGGGTAAGAAAGAGACTTTAATCCCTTCTTTTTTTTATGACTGGACGGCCATGATGATTATCCCAATTTGATTACTAAGCTACTAAGAGATTAATCTAACATATCACATATGTAATTCATTAAAAATCAGATCTAATTATCTTTCACATGTCAGACATATGAACAATAATTTTGAATCTATGCATGTATGAAATAATTTCAGCAATTACATTAGATTCAAATTAAACCCTAATAACATATTTAGATCTAAAACTAATTTTAGATTTGAATTACTCATGATTTATTTTATATTTAAAATAATTTCACATCCGAAATAATCTTGTAATTACATTACAACATGCAGAAATTTTATATCTACCATTAATTAATGTTCTACATCATTCTAGGATAATCTTTCAGCATAACAGGATTATGCCTGGACAATCTTATTTCATAATGACATCTAACATCTAACAGTGATATCAGAGCTATAGGTTCTAATATGAATATGAAACTCCTCAGATCTAAAATTTGATTTACAGAAATCAGATCTGAAGATTAGTTAAATGCTAGACATCGTTTTGAAATAAGGTTATCCTGATATAACTCTATTATATTGAAAGATTGTCCTAGAATGATGTAGAACATTAATTAATGGTAGATATAAAATTTCTACATGTTGTAATGTGATTACAGAATTATTTCAGATCTAAAATTATTTTAGATTTAAAATAAATCATGAGTAATTTAGATCTAAAATTAATTTCAGATCTGAATATATTATTAAGATTTAATTTGGATCTAGTGTGATTGCTGAAATTATTTCATACATGCATAGATTCAAAATTATTGTTCATATGTCTAACATTTGAAAGATAATTAGATCTGATTTTTAATTGATTATATATATGATATATTAGATTAATCTCTTAATAGCTTAGTAGTCGAATTAGGATAATCATCATGGCTGTCTGGTCATAAGAAGAAGAAGAGATTAAAGTCCTTCTCTTGCCCATTCGATGGGTTTTTTCTTATGATATGTAAGGGTGCTGATTGTGATGTTTTTTATGAAGATGAACAGTGAATAAAAAAATTATATGTGATACATATTTTAGATTTAGATTTATTTATGTATATTTTAAGATATGTATTTTGATCAGTAAATAATATCCTTTCGATGATACTATGATGGAGAACTTGTCAAATCTCATCGTCAGTCATATACCAGATTGGCTCGACTCGAGTTCATCTGTGAATTTGATGAAAATTTTTTTTCAATATTCACTCTTACTCTAGTCAGAAACTTCCTAAACTCAGTCTTGCGAATTGCATAAGACTACTCATTTTCTATCAAGGTCGATAGATTCCATCTAGGTGTATCGTACTCCAACCAACGAACCTAAACCTATAATAGCCAACATACACAGCAAGGATCCGAATGGCTAGGGATCAAAGAAACATACAGTCAAACTAAGTTGCCCTATGAATAGCCAACACACCATAGATCAAAGGATCAATCACACTACTATAGTATTAAGAAAATCACTGATGAGTGAGTAGACATCCAAATAGTTTTTCGTATTGATCATGCTCAGTGTAAGTTATTCTCTAACAACCACCTACACTCTCACCCTAATGTCTCTACATCACAGACTCGAGACTAATCTGTTCGAAATGAAGGTGATCCATGCATCGATTTTTAACGGATTGATCACTGTCCTCCATGATGATCCTTCGATCGGGAGCATTTAAAAATTAATCACTAATGATGTATATCTCAAATTCTCAATACCTTGAGAATATACAAAATCATCTTTATTAATTTTTAGGATAAATCATAGATACATATGATATGATTGGTTATAAAGACTGCCCGTCAAGTATAAAACATATCATAGAGAAAGGTATGTGTTAGCTAAGATTGACTTTTAAAGCACACATCTAACAACCGCAACAGAAAGAAAGAAGAAAAATAAAAAAAAAATATATAATCAAATACATAGATTAGCTTAAGACTTACCTCCATGGGGCATACAAGCTTCACTATAAAAAAAAAATAAATATAAGAAGAGATCACACCCTCTCAACTCTCATACATCAATCTCTCTCTTTCTCAACAAGAAGCTCTCAATTTTCTCTTGCGAAGAGCTCAAAAAATCCCAAGAAAAATCTTTTATTGCTCACCAAGACTGTCAGGCTCGCTCTCTATTTTCACAGGCCACCAGGCCCCTTTTAAAGAGTCCAAATCGAGTTCCAATCACATCCATACTCCTGTTTGTACTCAAAAATCCTTTTTGACCATCTGATCTTGTCCACTCATATTTTTGACTGTCCGATCGTGCAAAATAGTTTTCGATCAGTATCCTCAGCCATCGGATCGTGCCTTCCCATGCATAGATCGCACGAAACAGCCCATGGACCATGTGAAACAATCCATGGACTGTGCGAAACAGTCCATGGACCGTGTGAAACAGTCTGTGCACCGCGTGAAATGCCTGGGTGCATTTTCGCACTGTGGACCACGTGTGCACTGCGTATGGACCGTGTGTGCACTGCACGCCTCGCGCATAGGCATGCCCTAGACCATGTGGTGGTCTGTGTGTCTTGCGTCGCATGCTGCAAGTGGACCTGTGCGCTGCAGGCAGGCCTACGCACTGCCACTGGCCGAGCCTACGGGACTATGGGCTTGTAGGTCTATGCACGGCAAACAGCCTGCAGTCCTATGTGCGGTGGGTCTCCTCCATCTTGGGCTTCGCTGCTATGGGCTTTTTTGCTCTAAGTCAAATTTCGAAGCACCAAAACTCAACACATGGACCCCTCATTCTCTTCTTGCATGATTAGAGCACACAATAGTAGACTCTTACATGCCTTGAGGAGCTTAGACTTAGAGGCAAAATTAGTCTTCAATGAAGGCTTGGGATGGTGATTTATCTTCAACGGTACTAGGTCGATCTCCACACCATCCTTTTTAAAGATATGAGTATTCTTGAACTTGTCATGTATAGTTCTGCAATCATATTGCAATGGACACCCTAACAATTTATGATAGGAATCCATAAGAATAAATAGCACTGCCTCATCTTGATTTTATTTTCCAATAGAGAATTGGACCAAATACTATTTTATTACCTTCATTTTGTTTCATTTCCTTAGCCACTACAACTTGTAAGGATAGGAGTGATCTTTGGTAGGCAATTTCTACTGGTCGACCATCAGCATATCAATGACATTCTCATAGTTACCTCTCCATCTATGATGACATCATATACCTTGCCATGCAAGGTCACTTAGTTTAGAAGATGTTGTGGTATAACCAATCTTTTTTGTCAACTATCATGGTTGTTTTCAAGTTGCAATAGGCCACTAGGCTTCACCTTGATCAACATGCACCAACTCTTTCTTGCTTAGGCCTTTCTCATCATACTTAACTGGCTGATCTTCTTTCTCCACCAAAAAGACCAGCTTTTCAATTGGGCAATCCATTGCAATATATACCTAAAACCCTAACACTTGAAGCTCTTACAAGGATCGGAGGCGACAATGTTGGATTGGCTGGAGGTGGCACCCATGATGACCTTATCCTTATTCTAAGTCAATAGAGATGAGTTGGGATTTGAGGTTAGAAACTTTTTGATGCAGAATTCCCCCAATTGGATGCACCAGCTCTATGCCTTGGAAAATGACAACTATTCACTCTTAGTTGTTGCTTCTCAACTTTCGTTGCCAATCATATTATGTCATTCAATATTAAATAGGATTAGATTTGCATGACTTACTCAATTTCATACTTTAGCTATTTATGATATCATGCTATAACTTTCTCCAAGGGCTTCTTAATGTTGCACATCATAAAGAGTTAATCTAATTCCATCGTATACTCTTCTATAATCACATTATGCTACCAAATATTATGAAGCTTAACAAATTTATTCTCGTGATAATCTTCAAGGAGAAACATATACTTTAGTTTATATTGCAGCTTGTCTCATGCATGTTCAAATTTTGCTATGTCCTTCATGCTCTTCGATGTTCCAATGGTAGGGTGGCATCTTGAAATCATATTATCATACCAACTAATGTTGGAAGGTGTTGAACTTGGGCTCAACGCCTGAAAGAGAAAGGGTTATTTCAAGAACCAATTTTGGTAGATAGAACATCAATATGGTCATACAATGTAAGGTGTTAGAATGAACAAACCATAGTTAGAAGAGAAACAAAGATAGGTCACTTCCTTTCAACACCAAAAATGCCATCTCGGCCGGTGACTCCAAGGATGCAACTCTAGCAGCACTCACAAACCCTAAAAATCCACCAGAAAGGAGGAGAGAGAGCGAGAGTAGAGAGAAGGTAATACTAATTCCTAGGAAAGAATTTCTTACCAATCAATAACCAAAGTATCTCACCGTATGATTATAATAGGAGCCCAATGGTGGTGTTTCCAAGCAATACAAGACAAAACCATTTCTCCTACTTTCCGATATAGGATTGTAAATACTATTCTATCTTGAACAACCGTAACACGAACTTCCTAACAACATCAAAGTTCTCAAAAGAAAAAAAAAAAGAAATTACAAAAATTAAAACTCTCTTAAACTAACTAATTAACTACAAACTTTTCTAACAAAGCAAAACTAGCTTAGGTTCCGAAACCCATGCATATCGGAGCCATGACTCATGCGGCAAACATGTAAGCCCTGCATGGTCCCACGATCCTTCTGTTTCAGAACCGACACGTCCAGCAAGTAAACTCTAGGTGATCTGGCATCGAGGAAATAGAACATGGCTGGTCCATGCCTCCAAGTTGTTTCTATCTTTATTTAGTCATTTTAAAAACTTGTGCCCGTCTTTTAGTGCATGACGAATGATGAATTAGTTAAGTTCATCAAGACCAGGTATTTTGTGAAATTTAATAATGAACTATTATTTGCATCCTATAAGAGCGATGACTGATACTCTGTTTTGTTAAAATATAGCTACCATGACGTTATAGGCCATTACAAATTATTTTTGGTATATAACTGATTAACGCCATGTTTATACATACCATTTTTTTCAAAAAAAAAAAAAAAAAGGATCCTTTCGGCTAGCTGAGTTGATAGAATAATTCTTTTATCCTAAAGTCTGATCATGGGAGGATTAGACAGTATGATTTTTCCAAAATGGATAGATATTAATGGATACATATACTTTTTGAGATCAGTTAATGGTTGCATATACTTGCTGTTCATTTCTATGAACATAGTCCTGTTCATTTCTATGAACATAGTCCCCAGTTAATAAAAACATAGCCTAATAGAAATTTCACATTTTTTGAGCTAGGGCCATTTGTTCCCACCCAAATCATGCAATGATGTATTTTTATGTATATCCTGATATTATGGCAGCAACACATTGGGTATCTTGATGGGATGATGATTTGGTAGTCATATAGTGACCGAAGATTATAAAGGAATATTATAGAACACATGATACAAGATTATCTGAGCTTTTAGTTTTGGAGTGGTAGTTACACGTGGGTATGCAGCAAGTGCAGAATGCTATGAAGAGATTCGATTATTAGGAGGTTGCTCTTTATAAATTGTCGTTGTAATACTCAAAATTTGAAATAGAGGAGGATCAGATGAAGCTGAACTAGAGTGGCTGTAGCGCTCTGATCTGACTCTGTTTTGAGGAATCTTATAAAACCAGTCAAAAATCAGATAGAGATCCTCTGGTCCTGGCCTTCTGATGCCTAAGTCAGTTCAAGTCTCGAGAATAGAGAGTGGAAAAGAGTATAAAAGCATAAGAAGAGGGTTTGAATGGAACTGTAGAGATCAGACTGAGTGAGAACTAGAGTTCTTCTTCAAAAACTGACAGAGTTTCCACCGGCAAGGTCTCCCCTAGTTCTAGAATTGTGGGCTTTCTGATGGAGGATTCCTAATCCTCTATTTATAAAGGGGCTAATGGGGCCATTATAGATTTTGTTAAGCCGTTAGAGGAGTTTGTTAGGTGGTTAAAGAGCCACCTATAACTGAACCGATGTATAGTTGTATATATGAGCTGGAAATGAGGTCATAACTGACTGTATTTGCCAACTGTATGTGAGATCATGACCAGCTGTGGTCCAGTTGTAGCGATTGTGGTGGACTCTCATAGGATGATGACTGCTGCTAATACAGTAATTCACCTCGATAAATGACTAAGGTGAAATAGAGACTATCAGCCGAGAGATCTGTCATCTCGAATATATGGGGCTTTGTGATTCAGGTTGGCAAATACCCGACCTCAATATCCACTTATCAGCAAATTAACACACCGCAATTTGGTGCCCTAAAATTGATGATTCTTTGATCTCATATGATGATGCCACATGATTTGGGGTCGATTTAGTGCACCAACACTTTGCTCCCCACTTTCTATGTTTGAGATGATAGTTTTTAAATTAGACTAGGAAGTAGAAATATCTGTGGGTTTACTTCTGTTTTTCAAGGCTTGGCTTCGATCAGAACATGGAGATCATATTTTTTTACTGATCGGGAGATCTTATCTCCATCGTCATCTCTCGATCCAATTTTTACTCGCTAGGAGATCTTATCTCCATATTCTATCTTTTGGTCTAATTTTTATCAATTAGGAGATCTTATTTTCATACTTTATTTTTTGATTCAATTTTTATCGGTCAGAAGATCTTATCTCCATATTTTACCTTTCAGCCCATTTTTTATCAGTTAGAAGATTTTATCTCCATATTCTATCTTTTGGTCCAATGTTTATCGATCAGTACATCTTATCTTCATACTTTAACTTTCGGCTCGATATTTCTCGATCAGAAGATTTTATCTCCATATTTTATCTTTTATTTTAATTTTTATTGATCAAGAGATCATATCTCTATATTTTATCTTTTAGCTCGATTTTTATCGGTTAGGAGATCTTATCTCTATACTTTATCTTTCGACCTAATTTTTATCGATCAATAGATCTTATCTCCATATTTTATCTTTCGATTTGATTTTTACTGACTAGAAGATCTTATCTCCATATTCTACCTTTTGATCTGATTTTTATCGATCAGAAGATCTTATCTTCATACTTTAACTTTCGACCCAATTTTTACTGACTAGGAGATCCTGTCTCCATATTTTATCTTTTGGCCTGATTTTATCGGTTAAGAGATCTTATCTCCATATTCTATCTTTTAGTCTGATTTTTATCGATCAGAAGATTTTATCTCTATACCTGCCATCATGGAGATTTTTAGACTGGTGTTTCTGCCGCCTGGAATAAATGCACCGTACTTTGATAATATCAAAATTTATTACTAGGCCGATTGCGAAGAAACCTGACCTTTTCACGGATATGATTGATCGCATCCTCCTGCCATCATTGCTTGAATAGGCATTTGAAAGCATCAAATAAGAGCGCACCATTTGTTGGAACCTGATTAATGGATCAGTTGACTCATAGATCGACCTGACGTGGCCAAATCCGAGGAGGGGTGCACCAAATCACCACTTGATAAATCCTCCTTTATCAATTTAAAATAGTCTTAAGGATTTCATCACAACATAAGTATTCATAAAAGAAGATGTACAACTTGTGATGAAAAAGTCAAATAATTTTTATTAATAAAAATTTATATACAATTACAAATATGAGCCCAACCATCAACAGGCTGATGATTGACTTTGGAACATAATTTTCAACAACATATCCTCCATTTACCATTGGCCTTTCTGACCATAACAATATTGGCTATCCATTTTGGATAATGAGCTTATCTGATAAATTCAGCTTTTAGAAGCTTATCAACTTCATCATCAATGGTCTTTTGCCTTTTTGGAGTGAAACTTCTTTTCTTCTGCTGAATCAGTCTGAAATTCATACCAGACGAAGATGTCAGTAGGGATGCCAGGCATATCAAAAGCTGACTAGGCGAAGATGTCAATGTTCGTCCATAGAAACTTGATTATTTTATCCTTCAAATCAGATCTAAGGTTTACATCGATCTGAATTATTTTTCCTGGGTCATCTCCCAAAAAAATAATTTTAAGCTTTTCTATCGGTTCACCTCAGACTTTTTCAAGCTCATCTAGCAGATCTGGTACATCAATTGGCATGTTCTTTATAGGCTGCTTCATCTTAGAGGTAATCATAAACACTATCGAGCTACTATCTGGTCACCATGCATTTCACCAATTCCTTCCTTTGTCGGGAATCACACCAAAAGATGATAAGCAGAGACAATAGCTCTAAGAGCATTAAGAACAGATTGGCCAAAGATAGCATTGTAAGCAGATAGGACTTTAACCACTAGAAAGGTGAGCTGTATTATCGATTGTTTCGAGTCTTGTCCTGCTGTGACTGGTAGAGTGATTTTTCCTTTAACAGCCATCAGATCTCCTAAAAATCTAATGAGCAGAGTGCCGACCTGCCTCAACCGAGTTGTCGATTCATTTTTGAGAATGTATCGTAGAACAACATATCGGTAGAGCTTCCATTATAAACTAAAATTCTTTTTACATTATACTTTGCTATTGTCATAGAAACGATAATAGCATCATTACGAGGGGTTTGAATCTCCTTTACATCATTTTCAGAAAATAAAATAATATCTTCAGTCTTTTATCTCTTGGGAGATGAGTCATCAGTGCCATATAGGACGCTAGATATCATGTTGATAACACCGATCGTTGGTCGGTTGTGGTCCTCAGAACTTCCTTCCTTTGGAGGTCGGTACTCCACGACTTTGGTCGGCTTGACATATTTATCGAGGTAGCCTCGACGCACCAAATCTTCTATTTCATCTCGTAGTCGCTTGCATTCCTCGGTATCATAGCAATGGTCTCAATGGAAGCGACAGTATTTTTGCTTGTCTTTCTTCTTTAGAGGAGTCTTCATAGGACCAGATGATAAGTCATATATTTTTATATTTATTTTAGATATTTTTGATAATTAATGGTGCTAACATCTTTTAGAAAATCTAATTTCATAAATAAATTAGATCTTTTTTATAAAAATAAATAAGTTTAAAAAAAATATGAAATTAGAATATATTTATGAAAAATAGATGTCAAGCTAATTGAGTAATTTAAGTACCAAAATAATTAAAAAAATAATAAAAAATTTAATTCAAATTTTTTTCTATTTTTTAAGTATAAAATACAAACAAAAATCAAGAAAAAATACTAAAAAATTAATTTTAAAAAGCCTTCGGTATATGGTGGACCAGCCTATCGATCCACAAAGTCAGCCACATGGTCCACAGCATAGTATCTCCGATCTTTGTCGTGGCTCATGACGGGCGGCTGAGTTTTGCACGATCCGACGGTTGAGATTGCATTGAACACCCGATCAGACGAATAAGAATGCACTTTACCATATCAAGTGATGGTGGCCCACATCCTTTGCATGATCTGATGGTTCCAAGCGATCTTGAGCATGATCGGATGGCAGTGGTTGGTTGTCGGTGAGAAAACTAAATTAAGAAGGATTTTTTGAGTGCCATCCAATAGATGAAATCAAATCTGAAGCTCGATCCGACAGCTGACATTGAATCTGATTGAGAACTGAAGATCTTTTGCACTGATCAATGGCTAAAATTCAATCCATCATGCGATTTGACGGTCAATATTGATCCCAATTGTGATAAGGAGCTAAGCGGTGATTTTTGATGAAATCTAAATGGTCCAAACACAATCCGACAGCCAAAAATATTGTACGTCGGTTGGACACATTTTGAGAGGTTTTAGGACTCCATTTTCTATCAGAAAAAGATAAAAAATACATCTATAAATAAGAGAGTTCGAGAACAAGAGTAAACCAGAGAAAAATAGTAAAAAAATTAAAAAAAAATTAAAAAAATTTAGAGATCCAAGTAGAAGAAGGAGAGAAGCTAGTTCACTCTATGGAGTATGAAGAAAGAAGGAGAGGTCATCAACCATCTTTTCGACGAGACTGCATCGATCAACTTCAAATCTTTATTATAATTTTATTTTATTTTATTATTTTTTTAAAATTTTTTATAATTTAATTATATTTTTAATTAATATAAAATTTATTTTTTTATACTTTAAATTTTTTGTTATTTATTTTTATTGTAAGTAGATGCTAAGATCTAGTTAGTAGATCTTAGTATCAATTTATTTTTATGTACTTTAATTCTTATTTTTTATTTTTATTGCAAGTAGTAACTAGGATCTAGATAGTAGATCTTAATATCTAATTTATTTTTTATATTTTTAATTTTTATTTTTTGATTTAAATTACTTTCCTCAAAATTTTATTTTTTTAATAAAATCATGAATTTGGAATCAAAACACTACCTTCTCTGTAGATTCGATCTGACTCACTACTTTCTATGTATTTTTAATTTTTATTGAAGTTGGATTTAATTTGATAATCATGATATTCTAACGATGATATTGCGAGCTATCAATTTTTGGCATCGTTGTCGGAAAAGGTATCAATTTTAATATTTAATTTCTTTGATTTTCTTATGAATATAGCTTATTAACTTTTTGATCTTTTATTTTTTATA